>NC_056607.1:23915937-24010937 GCF_018340385.1 Cyprinus carpio
TTTTTTCTAATTTTTTTATTACATTGACTTTATAACATTAGCTTACACTTTTCTAATTTATACTTATTATACATAATATTAATATATAATAATATTATTTTTTGTAGCTCATATCCCCAAACTAAATTCAAGGAAAAAAAATTATATATATATAAACAAATTAATATTTATTTATTCATTCAATCATTCAAAAAAATACAATTACATAAAATTAAACAAAACAAATACATAGATAAATAAAAAATATATTATACCTCCAGAAATGGCAAGATTTCTTTTATACATTCATATATTTTTTTCCTCAAAATCTTGATTGATTGGAAAAAGGTTAATAGACTTAACCTGATGTTATTTGTCAATAATTAGTGTTTGTTTCATGATAAAATATTTAATAATTATATGCATTTGATTTTTTTCAGTTTTTTTGTGTTTTTGTTTTTGTTACAATGACATGACATAATTGCAAAAAGTAAAAAAAAATTCTTATGTATAATTATATATATAGAGAGAGAGAGACTGAGCTAATTTTGATTAAGAAACATTATGTGCTTCATTAAATATATTAATAATCACACTGCAGTAAGATTTCTTTTAATCATGCATATAATGTTGACCGATTGAGAGCAGGTTAAAGGATGTGTTTGTGTTTGTGCAGAGCCTTCCCCATGCACTTTGACGAGAGCTCCATGTTTGCAGGCCATAAAATAGAGTCCAAGACACTCAAGGTGAGTTGAGCGTGACTGATGCATTCTGGGACGCTTCACAGAACAGAACGTGGTGCAGATCATCTGCAGGTGCCTGTTATGATTTGACTGGATGCATATCAGTACATTTACATCAATGCAGTTTTCATATCGACTGTTGATTTGCATGCAAGCTCATTTGCATATTCAGTTCAAAAGAAGCCTTCAAAACTTAAACTCAGTGACATTAAAAAACGTGCACACGTTTACAATGCTTCATGAAGAAATGAAGTCATTTGTTTATGACAGACACCTCAGGAACTGGCTTTGTGGTTCACTAGATTAACTAGAAGCTAGTCAATGAAAGCACAAACATCCCATAATACTTCCGTGATGCAGGGCTTTTGAAGATCTCAAAAAAAGTCCTAATTCATCCTTCCACAAATTAAGGCTTTAAAAAGGTGCAAAAAGTCTTAAATTCATAAAACCATGGCGTTAAATGTTGCGTGTACTGCAAAAAAAAAAAAAATTGTCCTCGATATGTTTGTCTTGTTTTTTAATACAAATCTAAACATCCTTAAATCAAGATGCATTAACTGCTGATTTTATGAGTTTATGATTAAAACAAGGACAAATGCATGCGAGTGGGAGATAAAAACTTGATTTAAGAAGATTTTTATAAAGCCGTCAGCAGATATTTGTTCATGTTTTAATCATAAACTCACTTTGTTTTGATCAGTTTCTCATAAAATAAAACCTCTTATCGTCTGTCTATATATATAATCTGGAAAACAAGACACAAATACTGAGGAAGAACATGTTTGCTGTGTGATCAGGAGGAGTACGGTTTCAAAAAATGTCTAAAATATGTACCTTGGATTTGATTTTATCACTGATGATTGAATTGGCTGGTGATGAATGTTTACATGACGAAGGATGTTTATGTTGTTGTTGGATTGTTGGTTCAGGCTTCACTTCAAGAACATCTCTCGGATCATGGACTGTGTCGGCTGCAGTAAATGCCGGCTCTGGGGAACGTTACAGGTAAGAGAACTACTCTGTATTTGAGGTTGAAGTGTTTGGGTGTGAGCTGAGAGTGATGCGCTGCTGTCCCGTCAGACTCAGGGTCTGGGAACGGCCCTCAGGATCCTGTTCTCCGAGAAAGAGATCAAGAGCCTTCCAGAAAACAGTCCGTCCAAAGGCTTCCAGCTCACGCGGCAGGAGATCGTGGCTCTGCTCAACCGTAATTCGCCATTTGGATTCGCCAGGTAATGATGAACCGAGCACCTTCACCATCACGCTAGGAGTGTGAATTAGCACAGGAAGGATTCGCCAGGTAATAGCATGTCTCAACGTCGTTGGGTATACGTTGGCTTTTCAATTTGATGGTTCTAAAGACGAACATATAAACTGTTAACAGACAGGTGTGCTAGTTTGGCCATTATTTCAATTGTGTTCAAAACTAATGGAGGAGTGTGTAAAAGGTTGTGTGGGGGTGACGTGTGCTAGTTTGCATTATTTCAACTTGTGTTCAAAATTATTAAAGTTGTGGTGAAAAACTACTTTACCCATGATGTTTGACAAATAATTATAATATAAGAGTTTTTATATATATACTCTTTTTTTTTTTGCATTATTGAAGTTTAGATGAATTCTATAATAGTCACTCGCAGGACTATTAAAATTATCTGCAAGAATTATTTTATGCATTCATGTTTTTTTTTCGAACCTATAGAAATACATATACATATAGTAATAAAAATAACTATAAACAATATAATTATTAACGTAATTAATAATAATAATACAATTTTATTTAAAAAAATTGTGTGTGTGTGTGCATATATATATATATAATTTTTTTGTATATTATAGTTCTGTCAAACGATTAATCGCATCCAAAATATAAGTTTTTGTTTAAATAATATATGTGTATAATGTGTACATTAATTATATATATATATATATATAATATATATATATATATATATATAGATATATATACTAAGTATATTATACACAACGCACATGCAGTGTAGTATAAGAACATATGTTACGGTTTATATATTAAATAGTGTTTTATATATAATATAAGAATAAATTAATATATATTAGTATTTCTATATAGATTTCAAATATATACTGTATGTGAGTATCTTTATCGTTAATCAAATCAATACACACAGTATACACACATATATTAAGTAAAAACACCAACTTTTAGTTTGGACCTATTAATCCTTTGACAGCAACTATCTCAGTAATATTAATATGAGATTGTGAGGTACATGGGGGGTGGGGGCGGTGCTGTATGGTTATATGTGTATGGGGTATATGGTGTCTTAGGGGGGTGTGTCTCTCAGTGTGCGCGGGTTGGGTGGGGGGGGGAGGGGTATGGTATGCCTGTTGGGGGGTTTTCAATAAAAACTGAAATGTGGGGGGTGGGGGGTGGGTGTGTACAATGGGGGCGGTTTTGTATTGTTTTATTAGATTTTTCAGTTCAGTTGGTTTTTAGTTGTGGGTGTATTTTTGATTATGTCGTTCAAAATGCATCATGGGATTGTAGTTTCTTCCACTAAAGCTGGTAAACAACTTACCTCGACGGTACTTGTGTCTCTTTTTTTCATTGGCTGTTAGTCATCTGTTTTGGTTTGTGGTCATGACACGTGTTAATGAAGGATTACTTAGAAATCCTGCTGTGAAAGAGTGAATTGTAGATGTGTCTCATTGTTTTGAGACTGTACACCTAGCATGGTAAAGAGCTGCAAACCTTCCGGGACGCTGCCTGGAAGGACGTCCGGAGGTAACGCCCTCCGGAGAGCAGGGGGCTTGGCGCAATAGCCCAGGGACATCCAGAGTCCACCTGGGACCCCTTCACAAAACAACTGAATAGGATTCCTACCAACGTTTTCCTATTGTTTTCCTAGATCTCTCAGTTCATTGGTTTTAGTTCTGGTGTATTTTTTGATATGTCTTTCAAATGCTGCATGGATTTGTTAGTTTCTATGGGATTGTAGTTCTTCTCATTAAAGCTGGTAACAATCTTGTACCCTCGACCTCTTTTCGTCTCTTTTTCATTGGCTGTTATTCATGTTTTGGTTTGTGGTTAATGACTTTTTAGATGTAGATTTTTGAAAAGTGGTTTGTGGCTCATGACACTGTAATGAAGACTCTCGCATGTGTTAGTAAAGAGCTGCACAAGCTTTCCGGACGCTGGTGAAGGATCCGAGGTCGCCTCCAGCAAGCCGGGGGCGCAGCACGAGCCTCAGGGGGACCTTAGATCCACTCTTGACCCCTTCACACAGAACACTGTGATTCCTCACCCCTCAAGGATCCTCAATTATCAGTCCGTTTTCTGGTCTTTGGGACATTTAAGAGTAAATTTTTGTTCCTTTCATACTAAGGTTGTGTTTTCTCAGTTGTTCCGGTCCTCTCTTCTCAGTCGTTCCTCAGGGACACTTTGTGTTTAGTAATCAGGTGAATCCCGTAATACGAAACAGAGCGGGCCATTTTCAACAGAAAAATCACAAGTAATTATTCATTTGTAAAGCAAATTGAAAACACTGATTTTCATTACTTTAGGACTTATGTGTCCTTATATATATATATATATATAGAGAGAGAGAGTTTTTTTTTTAAGTGAAATATGACCTTTATATATTCTTGACTTAAGCTTGGCTTACTTTTATTTTATTTTATTTTATTTTATTTTGTTTTATATGGTTTTATTTTGTTTTATTTTGTTGTTTTTTGTTTTGTTTTATTTTATTTTTTTATTTTATTTTATTTTGTTGTTTTTTTGTTTTGTTTATGTTGATTTTATGTATTTTATTTTAGTTTGTTGTTTTTTTTTTTGTTTTATTTTATTTCAAAAGCCATATTAAATGTTTTTTTTTTTACGGTTTATTTTATTTTGTATTTTAATTTTTTTAATTTCATTTTTGAATTTAGATTATGTTTTAATTTTTATTTTATATTAAAAGCAATTTAAATTGATTAATTAATGTTTTTTTTTTTTTTTTTAAAACCGATTTTTTTTAATTTAATAATTTTTTTTTTTCTATTTTATTTTTTGATTATTTTTTTTTTTTGATTATTTATCATTATTATATTCTTTAATTTTTAGTTTTTTTTTGTTGCGTGTGTGTCTTTTAAAGACATTCCTCATTTACCATGAAGACTTTTCTGTTTATTGGACCATAGAAATTAATTTTTAAAGCTTGAAAGAAGGAAAAGTAGCTTATTGTTACACATTTACGCAACAGATAACAAGCTATAATTTTTTCTAGATTTAGTGTTTATTCATTTTTTTACGGATTAATGTTTTTTGAATTATTGTTTTTCATTTAAGAAAAGAAACACGCAGAGCAAAAATAAAACAAATAAATCTATCTAAAATAAATATCCCCCACATTTGTTTCCCATCCGGAGAGTTTTATTTGATTATATTTATAGTTGAGCGCAGAACACGCAGAGCAACTTCTGTTTTATGAAATAACACTTTAAGCAGACGGATCATGTGCTATATGTAAGCTGAGTGTTTTCCGCTGAAATCATTTTTCTGCCGTTTTGGTGATCTGCTAATTCTGGAGGAATAGTTGAGCTGACGAGCAGCTATGTGTGTGTTTGTGTGTCGAGCGCTGCATGCTTTCATCAGCGTCTGCCTTAATATTTCTGAATGACAGAACAATACTGTAAATATGGCTCCGGTTCTGATGGAGAGCTTCAGCCTCATCGACTCACACCTTCAGGATTCAGCGTCTGTAATTATCTGATGATATGCATTCACACGTGAATCTGGCCGATGCGGTTTGAAGCTCCTCTCTGCCTTTCTGACGTGATTTTGAACATTTTCAGGCCGTGATTAAACCATGATCTGTATTGTGTTTGTGTCAAGAATATTTATTTAAACGGGAATAAATATTGTCTGGTTGTCTCAGATTTTTGTCGTCCTGTTTTCAGTTCATGTTCTTCTTAGTAAGAACCATGTTTGTTTTATTTTATCAGCAAATCATTTTGTTTGTGAAAAACTAGTGTGTAATCGGGAGAATATGATAAAGTATTAACATCGAGAATATCTATGTGGGTGTGTGTATATTATATATATAAGTTTATATATTATATATATATATAATAATATATAATAATAAATAGTTACGTAACATATACACAAATCAGTTTACAATATCAGTTTGTTTTGTAATTGTGTGTTTACAATTTGGTGTAAAATTCATGTAAATTCAAATGAGTTAAAATTATTTTATTATTTTGTATGTTATTTTCATTTTATTCTTTAAAATAACAAAAATGCAATCTTAGAAAAGTAATTGCAAATAAAAATAACAAATGCAAAGGATTATAAGCACATATATTAAAATAAAAAAATGAATTTAATGAAGTTAATGATAATAAAGCATAATATATTAAGTTTATATAAATTAAATTAATGAAGTTTAATGAAGTTAAAGATAAACAAGCACGTATATTAAAATAAAAAAATGCAATTAAGAAAGTAAAATGGAAAATAAAAATATAAATGATAATAATGTAAATAAAATTGAAATTATGAAATTAAATAAATACAAATAAAAAAAAATACAAAAACAAATAAAAATACAAATTAAATAAAATACATGAAACTGGAAACGAAAATAAAAATCCCACAATGCAATGCACTCAATATGTATCTGAATAGCCATTTCTGAGGTGACGAACAGGATGCCACTTGCTGAATAAAGCATGCAATGTAGTGACGTAAGTATAGTGCACTACTTTATATTGTTGCAACTGTTTCACTTGGTATTTTTAAAGTAGTATTCAGTGTGTTAGTGTAGCATTCTGAACACAGCCTCCATTCGAACTGGAGAACCTTTGCAGTGGTTTGACTTGGATTGATAGTCGCTTCAGTGTGTGTAGTTTGTGATGTTGTGTTTGTGTTTTGTGTGTTTGTGAGTTTAGTGTATTTGTCATTTTCTTCCAGTTTGTAGATGTTTTGCGTATTTTGTCGATTCAGTTGCCGATGAGTTGCGATGGTCGTCTCCTCCCAGATGGACCAGGAAGCTGCTGCTGCGTCTGCTCCAGTCAAAGCCGTCCGTCGACAGACTGAGCGGAAAAATCAGACCAGATCAGCTCCTATCAATTTAACCTGTCAGTCAAGTGCTTCTTACCCTTCTCAAGCTGCTTTCAAATACATTTTTATATTTATTTACATATTTACTGAAACATTCTTGAAAAGAACCCTTATGATTTTAGGGGAATGAAATAGTATGAAATATAAGGCTTTCTGATGTCAGTTAAATGACATTTTTTAAGTGTTTTTATTTTAATTGTTTATTTGATATTTTTACAATTATTTACTTATTTGCATTGATATTTTTATTATTTAAGTTGAGTTAGTGTTACGTTTTAATTTTGGATTTTAAAATGATTTATTTCTAGTGAATGCAACCACTGACAAGTGCTTTTTATTTCTTACTAAAATAAAAATTAAAGAAAAATTTCTAATTTTTTTTGTACTGGCGTTTTTATGTTTATTTTTTCGTTTTTATGATTTAACATTTATTTATTTTAAAATGATTTATTTCCATCAACTGTCATTACAAAAACCAAAATACTCCAAATATTCTGAAAACTAAATTCGTATGTATTTATTTTTACGATTTTTAGTGTAACTAATTTTGTTATGTGCTTTTGTCATTTTAATTATTTTTTAATATTAATTAAAATTAATATTTTTTTCTGTTTTAGTTTTAGTAATTTTAGTAGTTAGTCGGCAAGGCAGTATTTCTAATTTCTAAGTTTAAGTTAATCTTATATTTATATTCATACTTAATTTCAACTGCTGAAAATGATTATTGGTAGTTGTATCTTATTATTGTTATTATTATTAATTATTATATAAAAAACCGAAGCCCTCTGAGATTTTAAGTTAATGTTTCAGTAATTTAACAGTAGCTACATTTCTTCATGCTTCTCTGATGTTGATTAATGGCAAAATGATTCGCGATCCATTTAGCGCTGAATAGAGTTGATCGTTTTGGTGAGTGGTTTTTGGTTTAACTGATTTCGAAAAGCTTAACTCGTTTTCTTCCACGGAATTAAATAGTTATATAGGTTTTTTAGACTCTTTTTTCTTTTCAATTCTTTTGTTTACTTGTCGTTTACATTGAAAGAGATATTATTAGAGCTCTCACGAGGCTCTTTTGTTTTTTGAAACTGCAGACCCTGTAGAGTTCTGACTTGTTTTCTCCTCAGAATTGTGTTCAATGCTGCTTCCCATTTGCTCTTTTTACATTTGACAATGATTTTTCAAACATTTATTACAATATACTGATAAATTGAACATTCACTATTGAACTGCCAGCAACTGAACTGCAGTTTAAACTATTTTAAATAGTGAATTAAGTTCAAAATAAGTTCAAAAAGAGCCGTTTTCGAATTTCAACATCGCTTTCTAATGATTTTAAAAAAGCACGTCTAGTGATGGGTGAAATTTATTTATTTTTTGCACAAAAAATAAATAAATAAAAGTATAGTTTCCCGCCAAATCCGTCCCGACAGCTCTATAATATAACGTTAACTAGATAAAAAAGTTCAAGACAAACTTTAAGTTGGCTTGAGAAAGCCTGAACAGAAAGTTTGAAAAGTTTAGAAAGTTTGAAAAGTTTAATAGAAGTTTTACTAAAGCAAGTGACTAGCATGTTAATTATCATAGGCTTACAACAGCGAGTTTAACAAAACACAGTTACAAGATTGTTTTATGTCTACTTGCTTTAATAAAAATGATTCAGACTCCACGGATTTGACAAACAAGATTACTATGTTGATTAATAGTGTAGTTAAGTTCAATGAATTATGTCAAGAAGAAATCTAAATAAAAAAAAAAAATAAAAAAATTGCAAAGGCTATTATTATTATTTTTAAAAAAAATAAAAAAAATTGCAAAGGCTATTATTATTATTTTTGCCATCATGATGTTTTTTAAATGACAATTAAGCACAGTTAAGCAATTTTCAGTTGCTTTCTTTATAATGAATATTTTATTTAATTTTATTGTGAATGTGAATAAACAAACATCTGATAGCTGGGGTGGAAATGTTACCTGTATCTATCCTTATGAAGATTCCCACGTGACTCTTATAAACATGTCTTTCTGGAATATTTGCTCCAGTGACAGTTTGACGGCAATGGTGAAGCGGTGTAATGATTCACAGACATTCCCGGCTCCAAATGCAAATCAATAGAGTTTGGCAATTGCTCCTAAACAGATTTCTGGAGGCAATAATGTTGCAGGACGAATCGTAAACACAAAATGTGAATCTTCCATTTCTTGATGACCGAGTATTAGAGTGCTGGTCAGTCTGTAAGCCTCAGAGATGTCCCACCCAATCCCCTGTCGGTTTCCATCAGGACCAGCGCCACCAGAATTCTATGTCGCCTCCTCCAACGAGTACAAAACTCCCAGCTTGGCTGACTCCAGCGGCTTCAGATCGTTATCGATCTCAATCTCTCTGCCGGCCATCTATAGGATGGGATGTCACATAACGTGTTTTATTTCAGCTTCATTAGTGCAACTTCAGGCACTAACAAAATAAACTAAAACTAGTACATGAAAATTAATAAAAACTATACATGCATATTAAAAAAAACTAAATTAATAAAATTTACAAAAATTAATACGATTGCTAAAACTAACTAAAATTAACAAACAAAACTAAAACCATAAAAAAATTGTTACTTAACAAAATAAACGTTAACTGAAATCAAATAAAACATTTTATGTCAGCTACTTTCATTTCTCATTTCCGTTTAGTTTAATTTGAAGCACTGAAACTAATGAATAAAATAAATTAATAAAAAACTATATAGACGTGTAAAACAAAAACTAGTAAAAATGACAAAAACAACAAAAAATCAGCTAAAATTAAAGTGAAAACAGAAAATATAATGATAAAACCTCATTTAAAATATTAATAAAAACTAATAGTGTCTCAAGCAATGCAAGTTTATCATAAAAAGGTTTGTAAGAAATAAAAAATACAAGTAAAAATTAGAGAAAATAAAAAAAATGATTTAAAATGAGAGTTTTTGTGTGCATTTCTGAAGTCTTGCTCAGTGATTATGGGTGTGTTTTACCTTCGAGCAGGTGGTGTGGGAGGTTTTTTTACTTTATTGGTGGTTTTTTGAGGAGGATGTGAAAGAGCCTTTTCATTTTGTACGATCATCGAGCGTTAATAGAGCATTTTGATCAGTGATTAAAACCCAAACATCTGTAACACGTGACGCGTCTGCGTTTCTAATGCGTGCTTTTACCTGGCAGCTTCTTCTCTATGGGCTTCCTCTCCGAATCCTCCGGACAGACGAACGTTAAGGCTGTAATGAAAGCAGAGACGTTCATAAGGTGAGGGTTTTAACGGTCTGTATTGATGAGATGATGGGAGATTCGTACTTAATAGTTGATTTTTTAGCGCAAATGGTTTCTGTTCTTTCAGCTCGCCCTCGTCCGGAGCACCGTACTCTGAACAAACAAACAAACAAAAGAGTGTTTTAACCAGATACAACAGAAATCCATGACCAGCCAATGAGATCATATCAGATGTTTAATATGCAAATAAGGAGAACCAATGAGATTGCTCTGTGGGCGGAGCTTCCCAGCTCTCAGTTTTGAACTCACTCTGGAGGAGCGCAAGGAATCGCGGGTGTTCACTCATGAACTCTGTGTTCGGGTGATTCTTCTCCGGGTCACTGTGACCTCCGGCCTTCAGCCAATCCAATCCAAACTTCTTACAGTAGTCCAGCTCCGCCCCCCTCCTCTCATCCGACAACACCTGACAACAACAGCGGATAAAGCTCCATGTCTTCTGTCTCTGACTGATCGTTTAGAGTGTTTTATCCATTCAAAGCTGTTTTAGTGTAACTGTACAAACTTCCAGCTTCAGCTGCTGCTTCTGGTGTCAGATCTTGAGTGATTTTGATCAAGTAAAGGTCAGAATAACTGCAGTAATATCTCCAGATGAACTCTTACTGGACTGAAGCAGCTCAGCTTTACTTGATTCTCCATCAATCATGTTTTAGAGTCTCAAATCTGATCATCAGGATCTTTTGAGGAGCGTTTGTTTGTGTTCTCACTATATCAGACTATATCCACCTCATAAATGACTTTTCTGGAGGGTGAAATCTCAAAAACCCATGAACCGGTGTTTGAGCGTCACCTTTCTCATGTCGAGCAGCTCCAGGCGGCTCAGTCGTGCGATGATGATCTGTCTCACGGTCTCCGGGTTCTTCTCTCTCTGCAGCAGTGGGTTCCTCCTGCAGGACAGATGAAGCAGAGACGACAGCTTCTCCAGCTCGTTCACCACACACCACTGCACACACACACACACACACACACACACCACACACACACACACACACACACACACACACACACAGAACAGACACACACACAGAGAGAGAGAGAGAGACACCACACAACACACACACTCACACACACACACTCACACACTCACAGGCACACACACACACACACACACACACACACACACACAAGAGAGAGACACACACACACACACACACACACACACACACACAGACAGACAGACACGCACAAACACAGAGACAGACACACACACACACACACACACACACACACACACACAGAAACACAGAGACACACACACACACACAGACCACACACACACACACACACACACAGAAACACAGAGACAGACACACACACACACACCACACACACATACGTGCTATTCTCCTACACACACACACACACACACACACACACACACACACACACACACACAGAGACAGACACACACAGAGACAGACACACACACACACACAGACACACACACACACACAGAGACACACACACAGACACAGAGACACACACACACACACACAGACACACACAGACACACACACAAACACACACCACACACAGAGACACACACACACAGAGAGACACACATACACACAGAGAGACACACACACACACACACACACACACACAGACACACAAACAAACAGACGCACACACACACACACACACACACACACACTTCAGCTTATTATCATAAGAACTACAACTAAAACCATTACAAAACATTAAAGGGTTAGTTCACCCCAAAACGAAAATTCTGTCATTAATTACTCATCCTCATGTCGTTCATAATCATTATGGTCTTAGTTCATATTAACTTCGTTCATCTTCAGAACACACATTAAGATATTTTTGATGAACTCCGAGAGCTCTCTGACCCTCCATAGACAGTAATGACATTACCACGATCAAGGCTCAGAAACGTAGCAAGGACATCATTAAAATATTCCAAGAGACATCAGGGGTTCAACCGTAAATATTATACAACCGAAATATCATTAAGTTTTAAATATTCCACAATGCTTTTGTTTTTATGTCATTCTTACAGTAATATTGTAATTATTAATATCATTAACTGTTTTAAATATTTTACAGTATTACTGTTTTTACTTTATTCTTACAGTGATACTGTAAATTATTAACATTTTATCAGTTAATGAATTATTATTAATTTAATTATATTTTTTAATATTTTACCATATTACTGTTTTTAATGTATTTTTACAGTGATATTGTGAAATATTATTACAATGTATTTAATTTATGAATTATTAATTAAAACATTTCACAATATTGTTTACTATACTTTTACAGTAATATTGTGAAATATATTTACAGTAAATAGTGAATTATTAATTATTTTTTTATTTAACCGTCATTTACTAAATAATATTAATTTATTATAATAATTACTTGCAATTATTATTTATGTTCATTTAGTAATAATAATTACATAATTATGACTTTAATAAGTATTTCACAATATTACTGTAAAAATACAGTAAAAACAGTAATGTTGTGAAATATTACAATTTAATTTCTAAATTATTTTGAAGTATTTCGTAACACAAATGAAGACATTTGTGATGAAATCCGAGAGCTCTCTGACCCTCCATAGACTGCAAGGATCCTTACGTGATTAAGGCTCAGAAACGTAGCAAGGAGATCGTTAAAATGTGACATCAGTGATTCAACCATAACTTTACAAAGCTACGAGAATACTTTTCGTGCGCAAAGAAAACAATAATAACAATTCATTCAGGAATTCTTCTCCCCGAGTTACCATCTTTTGCCATTTTGGAGAGTACCAGATTTAATCATAAATATCTTAATGTGTGTTCTGAAGATGAATGGGTTTGGAACGACATGAGGATGAGTAATTAATGACAGACTTTTCAGTTTTGGGTGAACTAACCCTTTAAACCGTGTAAACGCATTGCATTGCACCAAATAATGTTCTTTTTAGCGACGTCACATGACCCCTTTAAGGCTCACAGTGCAGCTCTAAAATCAATCAAGAGCTGCAATCAATCAATTGCCAATCAATAGATTTGACCCATTTGTCATCAGTTAAAATATAATCAAATTTAGTATGGTTACCATTTCTTTGATATGTTTTAATAAGAACAGGTCAGAATATGTATGTCGTCTCATTTGTACATAAATATATCTGTTACGCTGATTGATAATGAAACATTATTTCACCCATATTTTCACAAAAGTTACTTGGAGCATTAAAGTAGACGCTTACTTGCATTTAATAGGCTTGCTGTGTATATAAAATCACTTTTGTCAATTTAATTTGATGCAAACTGAGACGTCTTCCACATGATGTTTTTTTTTAGATGTACCTCTGAAATGTTGTTGTCGTCTAGTAAAAGTGTCTTCAGCGCAGGAAACAAAGCTGTCTTGTCACCTTCACAGCATAGAAATATTGTTTTTATTTTTATTTATTTTATGCATACACACACACACATTATAAATTGAAATACATGGCTTGTTCAGTACCTGCTGAAGCATCACTGAACTGAATGACAGATAAACCGCTGCTGGACAGATTCAGCTTCTCCAAACTGAAGATGCAGACATTATTTCACAGTTATGATGTGGTTAGGACACAAGACGTTTTGCATCTTCATTATCTGTTCATCCTCACCAGGGTAAATGTGAGATTTCCAGCACCGTCTCCTGGACTATGTGGTTATTGGATAAATCCAGAACCTTTAAGGTCTGTAGCACACGTTGTGGTCTGGACAAACGAAAGCATGATTGGTTCCTGAGGAATATCTCTGCTCTGTGATGATGATGTGAATGTGATTCAGTGTTGTACCTCAGTAACTCTGTGATGTCATTGTCAGCGAGATACAGTTCCTCTAAGTGCTGCCACATGGGGGCGCAGTGGAGAACCTGCCCAAGACAGAGGGGTGAGGGGTCAGGGGTCAGGGGTCAGAGCCACATACACAACACAACACAACAAAAGTATGGAATAATTAAAAAGTATTAATGTTCTCTTCAAGGCTGCATTTATTTGATCACAAGTATGGTGAAACAATATTATAGTGAAATATTATTACAGTTGTATTAGTTAATTAATATTAATACAAAAATGATCTTTTTAAATTGAACAGAATTGCTGTTTCTTTTGTATTTTTACATGAATATTGTGAAACATAACAATTTTATTAAGTTTTAAATATCTATTTTTACGGCATTCTTACAGTTATATTGTAATAATTAATATTATTAACCGTTTTAAATATTTTACCGTTTTAACTTTATTCTTACAGTTATATTGTGATAATTAATATTATTAACCGTTTTAAATATTTTACCCTTTTTACTTTATTCTTACAGTAATATTGTAATTAATATTATTAACCGTTTTAAATATTTTACCGTTTTTACTTTATTCTTACAGTTATATTGTAATAATTAATATTATTAACCGTTTTAAATATTTTACCGTTTTTACTTTATTCTTACAGTTATATTGTAATAATTAATATTATTAACCTTTTAAATATTTTACCGTTTTTACTTTATTCTTACAGTAATATTGTAAATTATTAAAACTGTATTAGTGAATGAATTATTATTAATTTAATTATAATTTTAAATATTTCACCATATTACCGTTTTTAATGTATTTTTACAGTGATATTGTGAAATATTATTACATTGATGAATTACTAATGAAAACATTTCACAATAAAGTACTATTTTTACTGTATTTTTTACAGTAATATTGTGAAATACAATTACATTTAAGTAAACAGTGAATAATTAAATTATTTATGAATACTATTTCATTTATTTATCATAATTTATTGCTATTATTATTTATGTTCAATTAGTAATAATAACAACTACATAATAATTTATTAATTATGTTAAGTACTTTACAATATTACTGTATTAATTAAAATTTAAAGTATATTAAAATACAAAACCGGTATTTTAAATTGCAATAATATTTCACAATTTTACCGTTTTGTTTTTAATCAAATAATATTAATATTAATTCTTGTAAAAATACAGCAAAACAGTAATGTTAAATACTTGGAAATAGTTCACAACATTACTATTTTTACAATAATACCGTAAAATATTATTACAATTATTATGGAATTAAATATCTCAAAATATTACTGTTTTAAATGTGTATTCTTGATTAAATATACTGTATGCAGCCTTTATTCCTAACTTTTGACCAGTGGTGTATAAGTATGCACTAAGTATGATATAATAAGAGAATAAGCACAAAGCAAAACAACATATAAACACATAAATCCGACCTGAGTCCAGGTGAGCGCGCAGCTGTTGAGTGACAGCACCCTCAGACAGGAGAAGGCGGGGCTTAACCGGCTCGGCTCACTGGAGATGCTCAGTCTGTTGTGACTGCACAGAGATGTTGAAACGGGACTCTCAGCGCTCAGACCTCACAAGCAGAGCTCAGAAGTGAATGATATGATATGATGACTGCCTCACCTGAGCTGCAGCTCCCGCAGAGCCTCCAGCTGCTCGGTGACCGCCGCCAGCACCTCCCACGAGCTCAGCAGGTTCCCAGACAGATCCAGAGACTGAGCCACTGAGAGACGCTGTTAAAGAAGCTTCACGCCGAGCCTTCCTGTTCCTGTCGGAGAACAGCAGTGATGTGTTTCTGAAGGATACGTGGTGTGGTGTTCCTGATCTCCTTCTCCGGACCCGGATCAGACACCTCGCATCTCCTCAGACCGATTTCTGTCAGCTTCTCCAGCCTTCGAGAGCACAAAGAACATTATGTTCTGAAAACACAACTAGATGTGCATTAAGAGATTTTATCATGCAGTGGTCAACTTTGAGTTCAGACTACTGGAAAGAAAACATATCTTAATACACATTTAGAAAAGAAGATGTTTTTATAAAGACGTTTCTTCTGCTCATTAAGGCCGCATTTAATTTAATATCAAATACAGCAACAAACGGTAATATTCTGAAATATTATTGGAATTTAAAATAACTGGTTTGTATTTTAATATATTTTAAAATAAATTTATTTCGGTGTTGGAAAGCTGAATTTTTTTAGCATCAATTGTACATTATCAGTGTCACATGATCCTTCAGAAATCATTATAATATTCTGATTTATTATGAATTTTGGTAACTGTTGTGCTGCTTAATATTTTTTTGGAACCTGTGATACTTTTATGAATAAAAAATAAAAAAAATAGAACTCTTTTTTAGCAATATACACTACTTTTTAAAAGTTTGGGGACTACTTTTTTTTCCTTTATTTATTTTTTTAAAGAAAAAAATCCTTATATTAAAGTATATTAAAATACAAAACCGGTATTTTATATTTTAATTTTATTTAATATTTTTACTGTTTTTGTTTTTTGTTTTTTGTTTGAATTTATTGATTATTGGTGAAGACTTCTTTAAAAACATTCCTAATCTTACTGATCTCAAACTCTTTTAAGTGGTGTACAGTGGTGTAAATATGAACGAAGATCAAACATCACCTCTGTTTCTGCTTGACGTCCTCAAAGCCGACCATCATCACGGTTCTGCTGGAGATCTTCAGCTCTTCTCCGATAACCTCCTGTAGCTCCACCTCGTAGCGCTGCTTCAGAGCCGTCACGTAATCCACACCGAAGCTGGCCTTCTTGGGCCGCACGAACGAGCCGCCCGTCGGGTGTCTGATGGAGAACAGATGGTTTTTTCTAGGCTTGATTGTGTTTATGGGTTGCAGTCTAACATGTGTTAATGCTGTTTAAAAAAAAAAACCTGAGAAAGCCAACCTACTGATCTGCTGCTTAAGCTTATTATTATTATTAGACTAAATTTCTGAACGCTCCCCCTCTCAGAGCTTTCCAGCTAGAACCACCAAACTCAGCCCAGCTCTTCAGACTGATCTCTCTGCTGCTTAGTTTGTTATTTCTTTTTTTTTTGTTACTGATTATGGTTTTATTGTTATGATAAAACTGAGGATTAAATATAATAATAATACTGTTTTGTTTTGTTGGAATGTTGAGTTTTGAGATGATTATTCAAACGCCAAGTGTAAACACACTGAGGCCCATTAGACTCAATCAAGCTTCCCTTCTATTAACTATTTCTAACCCATTCAAACTCTTTTAATATTTCTAATCTATCTATCTATCTATCTATCTATCTATCTATCTATCTATCTATCTATCTATCTATCCTAGCGACATGCTAATCATGCTAGAAACATACTAACAACATGCTAGTAGCATGCTAATCATACTAGCGACATGCTAGCAAAATGCTAATCATGCTAGAAACATGCTAGCGACTTGTTAATCATGCTAGCAACATGCTAATCATGCTAGAGACATGCTAGTCACTTGCTAATCAATGTTAGAAACATGCTGGTGACATGCTAGTAACTTGCTAATCATGCTAGCAACATGCTAGTAACTTGCTAGTCATGTTAGCAAAGTGCTAATCATATGCTAATCTAACCATGCTAGGAACATGCTAATCATGCTAGAAACATGTAAATCATGCTAACAACATGCTAATCTGCTAGTCATGTTAGCTGAAGATTACAGGTAATCATGCGAACAACATGATGCCTAGCAACATTGCTACATGCCAGAAGTAACTACGGTGTTATCATGCTAGAAACATTCTAATTCATGCTAAACATGCCTAGAAACATGCTAGTCACTTGCTAATCATTGCTAGTTAGAACTATGCAGAAAACTGCTAGCCATAGCTATTATCATGCTAGAACATTGCTAGTATCGCTAACAACATGCTATGTAAACTTTGATAATCATGCTAGATGAAGATAGCAAGTTATCATGTTAGAAACATGGTTAATCACCTAGTCATGCTAGACCAACTAGAAAGCCATCATGCTAGCAAATATGGCTTAGTAATGCTAGTCCATGCTTAGCAGCATGCTAATCTTAATAAGAAACATTGTTAATCGTGCTAAGACACATGTTATTAACATCCATCTAATCTAAATTTCACGCTTTTTCAGGAAACATGCTACTTTTCTATAAGCCACACTTTGAAGTACAATTGCTTAATCATAACCTGAGTTGACAAACCAGTTTGCTCTAGTAACTTGCTAGTCATGCTACTTTATGCAGATGCTATCTTATATGGGATACATCTGATGAGTTAGCGGCTAGTTAAAAATGTTATGGCTGACATCCATCTCGAACATTGATGGTCTAAATTTCCAAATTCAGAAGACTTTTACAGCTGCTTGGATAAACTTTCAGACTAGGCTTTCTTAAGCATCCCTAGTGAGTTGACATTGGCTGGGGTTTAATCTATTTACCTGTATTCAAACTGCTCAGTCCCTTCTCTGATAAAATGCTCCGATGAGTTCCTGCTTTTATGAAGCCTCCCTCAGAAAATTAAGCGATGGGCTCTGATTGGTTAGCTGGCTCAGTGTGTAGTGATTGGCTGAACCGCTGAGAACATTTGATGGTGAAACTTATGAATCCATTAGAATCGTTAGAAGACAAAATCACGATTCATATATGAATGTGTTTATTCATGCATGCATCCGTAGTTTTGACGCCGTGGCAACAACTCTTCCTCTTCTCTGAAGCAGTGCAGCATGGCCCCGCCCCCTTTGCTGCATGTTCCCGGGGGCGGTGTTTATGTAAATTTCTGGGTTTGTGACATCACAAGCCGTTTTTGTAGCATTAAACTGCCATAATTTTAAAAGACATATCTCCGTTTATTGTTTATGCTCAAACAGCAACATTAAAAGTGAGATCGCAATCAAGCACCCCTTTAAAATGTATATCACTGATTGTGATTGTTTGGTTACTAGTGAGCACCTGCAGGTGAAGTATCGCACTCCTTCATGACTCCCGTCATGTTTTCCTCTCTCTGGATCATCCCACTCCACTCCCAACCACAGACCTGCAGACATCAGACCGATTATAAACAGAACCAAACCTCATACACTATACTGCCAAAAATATTGGCACCCCCTTCTAATGAACAGGTTTGACTACTTTAGTCATTTCCACGAGTACAAATCTTGATGTTTAAGCATATAATGATATTCTAGGGAATTGTGTGCTTCCAAAAACTCATCAGTAAACACTAATGACTTGTACACATAGTGTGCATTCATTTTAGACACTTCCCAAAACTGTTGAGATGGAAATACAGCTTTTAAAATGCATGAATTATGTTTACATCTTTGTTTGGAAGTGCCTTTTTCTGTTCTAAAGAAGGGGGGTACCAATACTTTTGTCCATATAGAGTATGTACAAGTCACTGGTGTTTGCTGATGAGTTTTTTGGCTCAAGATCTGCATTTAAAGTCACACCAGACAGTCAAGGTTCTTCCACACTGACTTCTTTTTGAACCTTGCCTTACACACAGAGGCATTGTTAGAATAGAAAAGAGTCTTGTCCAAACTGTTGCTTGCTATAAAATTAGAAGCACACAATTCCCTAGAATATCATTATATGCTTAAACACTAAGATTTATACTCACGGAAATGACTAAAGTAGTCAAACCTGTTCATTAGAAGGGGGTGCCAATACTTTTGAAAATATAGCGTGTAAAGCTGAATGAACGGAGACTGACCTGCGGTGGGAGGAACCGGACCCACATAACGGACAGTTCCTCTCTCTCCATCACAGCTGACCCGTCTGCCCACAGCATCCTCCAACACCTCCTGAGCCTTCATCAGAGGATGATGATGATGATGATGATATGATGATGATGATGATTATCTGTCACTGAGAAAACGAGACAAATCAGATCTAAACTCGCCTTTTAGGATCATGAATCTAAATGCAACATATATGACTATACTAACAGACTTAGGAAAGTATTAAAACGTCATAAAAACGATTAAATCGTAATAATATATGAAATTACATCATATAAAAAATGACTGCACAACATAAATGAACAGGGAGATCACAATCATAACATATGAAGAAAGTATTAAAACGTAAATAAAGAAAAAAACACAAGTATACAAAATACAAATATAGTAGAAAAGCTTTAAAGAAACTAATTAAATATACATATATATATATATATATATATATATACACGTACATACATATATATGTATGCGAGTGACGTATGCGATGACAGGCTCGTGTTTTCTAGTTTCTATATATTAAATCATCATCATCATCATAAAACGATAAGCAACCGACGAGAAGAATAGTGAATTACGAGCTGAAATCACTTAATAACAGAATGAAATGTTCCTGCATCATTCATACCTGCAGAGAACCGTCAAACGGGAAATGACGTCACGAGGTCCCGCGCCCAATGCCGCGCCGAGAAGGGAAACAAACCGCGGCTTCAGGAGCGCTGTTATTATTACGTTCGTGTTTTATTCAAAACGGGTGATGATACAATCCGTGAATGCTCTTTTTTTGTATTTTGATATGTTTGTCGAGGCGAGTCTTTCGAATGAGAATGATTCCGCGTCAGGAACCGATGTGATGAGCATTTGTGATTTTCCGGGGGGCGGATGAGCGCTGCGCACACGCGTGTGAGCGAAAACAAACGTGTCTGCGTGCGGAACTTTCCTTCAGCAGCGTCAACGTTTAGCGCGCGTTAACTTTTCTAATATCTGACAGATCGATCTTTAGGACTTCACACAGACAAGCGCTCCGAGTGAGATCTTTAGGAATTAGCAGAGTAAAGAGGTTTGTTTTTATCGATAATATAAACTGTAGCGTTACAAAATAAACATCAGGTGATTGAACGCTGCAGTGCGATGTTTTATATATATGTGTGTGTGTGTGTGTGTGTGTGTGTGTGTGGTGTGTGTGGTGTGTGTGTGTGTGTGTGTGTGTGTGTGTGTGTTGTGTGTGTTTGTGTGTGTGTGTGTGTGTGTGTGTGTGTGTGTCTCTGTCTCTGTGGTGTGTGTGTTGTCCTCTCTGTGTGTGTGTGTGTGGTGTGTGTGTGTGTGTGTGTGTGTGTGTTTGTCTCTGTGATTGTGTGTGTGTGTGTGGTGTGTGTCTGTGTGTTGTGTGTGTGTGTGTTGTGTGTGTGTGTGTGTGTGTGTGCGTGCGTGTGTCTCTGTGAGTGTGTGTGTGTCTCTGTGTGTGTGTGTGTGTGTGTGTGTGTGTGTGTCTCTGTCTCTGTGATTGTGTGTGTGTGTGTTGTGTGTCTCTCTCTCTGTGTGTGTCTGTGTGTGTCTTTTCTGTGTCTTGGTGTGTCCTGTGTGTGTGTGTCTCTGTGATTGTGGTTTGTGAGTGTGTGTGTGTGTTTATCTCTGTGAGTGTGTGTGTGTTCTCTCTTGTGATATTGTGTGTGTGTCTCTGTGATTGTGTGTGTGTGTGTGTGTGTGTGTGTGTGTGTCATCTCTGTGTGTGTGTGTCTCTCTCTCTGTGTGTGTGTGTGTGTGTCTCTCTCTCTCTGTGTGTGTGTGTGTGTGTGTCTGTGTCTCTCTCTCTGTGTGTGTGTGTGTGTCTGTGTGTGTGTTGTCTGTCGTTTCTCTCCCTCAGTGTGTGTGTGGGTGTGTGTGTCTCTCTCTGTGAGTGTGTGTGTGTGTGTTTGTCTCTGTGATTGTGATTGTGTGTGTGTGTGTGTCTCTCTGTGATTGTGTGTGTGTGTGTTGTGTGTGTGTCTGTGTGATTGTGTGTGTGTGTGTGTGTGTGTGTGTGTGTGTGTGTCGTGTCCTCTCTGTGAGTGTGTGTGTGTGTGTGTGTGTGTGTGTGTGTGTGTGTCTTGCTCTGTGATTGTGTTGTGTGTGTGTGTGTGTGTGTGTGTGTGTGTCTCTCTCTCTGTGATTGTGTGTGTATGTGTTATACGCATGTTACTGGAAGGTTCTTTAATGAATACCATTATATTATCATCTTAATATCAAAAATAACACGGTATTACCATGCTACATTATTTTCTAAGTGTATTGTGGGTTCCAGATGTTGTTTTTCTGATGTGTGATCTGTGTTGTTGTTGCAGTACTGATGATAGTGATGCTGGAGATTACAACGGTCGGTCAGGTGTCCAGCAGCCTGTTCCCAGAAAAAAACACAAAAGCTGGGAGCTTTATCCTCCCTCTTTATTCTCCTCCGCATCATCTGCAGAGACACTTTTAGTGTTTCCTTCCTGCACCGAAGGTACATCTGTCAGACGAGAAACATGACTGTGGTGTTTGTTTTTGGTCCTAATGGTGCTTCTTCTGTGTTTCTTCTCATCAGACTGAATCTAAAGTCGCACCAGCGCCGTCTGAAAGCACTGATGTCAAAGGTCAGGGGCACATTCAGAAACAGAAACCGAAAAAGACTCCGAAGACGCTCTCAGCAGCTGAGAAGAAGCTACAGGACAGGTCAGGGATCCTGCACTGAAACACACTCCTGAGACAACACTGTGTCCTCACAGTAACTGTTTTCTACACTTTGATAAAGTAAACCTCACGGAAGTATGTTTAAAGAATATCATTTCTGAGTACTTATGTTCAGCTTTAAAATATGTAAAGTAAAGCTTACCTGCAAAACAAAACAGTGTGCAAATTTGAGCACATTATTATTTTTAATTAAATCATAAATTGCGCTGAATGATTCATTAGCAGATAAGTCAGTTCATTTTAAATTAATTTAATTTTGTAAGTAATTTTTAAATTAATTTTAGGCAGGCAAGTTTATTTATGTAGCACTTTTTATACACAAAGTGCTTTACATAAAAGGAAGTAAAATAATCATAAAAAAATGACAGCAATAAAACAGGGAACTTGAAAACTTTTAAAATGATTTAGAAATTGATTTAAAATGAATTTAAAATTATTATACATAAAATACAGTGCAAAAAAAAATTTTTTTTAAGGAAAAATAATTTCATAATAGTACAAATAATTAAATTAAAATATATAAATGTCTTTTTTTTCACTTATCCTGTTTTATTTTATTATCTGTCGCTTGTTCAATTTATTTTATTTTTATTATTATTATTTTTATTATTATTTCTGTATGTTGGACCTTGTCTCATTCTGAAATAATTCATAAATTAATTTATATATATATTTTTTTTTGTAATTTCATTTAAATTAATAGTTAATTCATACACATGATTCAAAGAAATGGAAATGAAATGGAAAACACATGGAAATGTTGAAATCCACAGAGAGAGCGCTCTACAGAACGCAGATGATGAAGCACAAACGAGTGCAAAGAAAGTCAAACACAAGCGTGTCGATGTGACGGATGAAACCACAGAAGAAGAGCGGCCCGTCAAACACAGAAAGACAGTGAAGACATGGCAAAGGAGCGAATCAAACTGAAACGAACGGTGTTTGTGGGGAATCTGCCTCCAAGCTGCACCAAGAAGGTGCTTCAGTTATAACACACAACTTTAAGAACAATCATGAACCTTCCCTGATGTTTCCACTAAAGTCCCGTGTGCTGTGTTCTGTTTCGCAGATGCTTTTGTCTCTGTTCAAGCAGGCCGGAGCCATCGAGTCGGTCCGCTTCCGTTCAGTGGTGTGTCTTCTGCTCGAGTCATTATCTCGTTAATTGTTGCATCACCAGTTTGAGCTTTAATGAGAGTGTTTTGCAGGTGCAAGAAGACCCAACTATGTCCCGTAAAGTGGCAGCTATCCAGTGAGTACAGCGTCCGAATAGTGAAGACTTCGACGAGAGTCATTATTATTAAAATATTGATCTTGTCTCTACATTTCTAGGAGGAAAGTTCATCCAAAAAAACAGAATATCAACGCTTACATCGTCTTCAAAGAGGAGGAAGCAGCTGCTGGCGCTCTGAAATGGTACAAGATTAGGAGAAATGTAGCATTGCAGCGCTTGCTTTGAAGTGAATGGGTGCCGTCAGAATCCAAACAGCTGATAAAAACATCACAATAATCCACAAGTAATCCACAGCACTCCAGTCCATCAGTTAACATCTGGAGAAGACACAAGATGAAACAAATCCAGCAAAGCTGATGTTTTTAACTCAAATACATAGAGTCTATAATCCATAATAACACTTCCTCCAGTGAAAAAGTACATCTGCTGTTGTCTCTCACATCAAAATCAGACACATATTAGTTTAGAGCTGTTTAAAAAACGCTGCTTGATCTGTGCAGATTTCTCTCCTGATTCACACCAGAACACCTTTTTCACCGGAGGAAGTGTTATTATGGATTATAGACTCTATGTATTTGAGTTAAAAACGTCTTAATGCTGGATGTGTTTCATCTTCTGTCTTCTCCAGATGTTCACTGATGGACTGGAGTGCTGTGGATTACTGGTAATGTTTTTATTTTATGACTTGTGCAGGAATGGGCAGGAGATCCAGCCGGGGTTTCACATCCGAGTGGACCGCGTCTCTCAGCACAGCGGAGTAAGTGTCTTTAATAATGATGTTAATAGAATTCAGCTGATTTCGAATGTGTTTATATAATCCTCAAAATCTTTGTTTTCCACAGCATGATCATAAAAGGTCCATATTTGTGGGAAATTTACCGTACGGTGAGTCACCGTGTTCGGAAACCTCAGTATCTTCTGTGACGCCACTGCATCTCTTATGAACACTTTGTTTGTTTTTATGGCAGATATAACGGAGCATCCGTTGCGTGAACACTTCGAGGATTGTGGGAATGTGGAGGCCGTGCGATTGGTGCGAGACCGAGAGTCTGGGATGGGGAAGGGCTTCGGCTACGTCCTGTTCGAGGTAAAGCCTGGACCACACAAGGGTCAAGTTTTTGAAATTGAGATTTATACATCATCTGAAAGCTGAAAAAAGAGCTTTCCATTGATGTATGGTTTGTTAGGTACTCAGCAGAAACACATATGCAAACTTTTTTTTTTTTTTGGTATATTTTTTTTTTGGTATATTTTTTTTTTCTATAGTCTAAAGGTTAAAAAGAATTGTTCCATTTAAAAAAAAAATAAAAAAAAATAAAAAAATAAAAACTGATTTTACATGCCAGGCTTTACAGGGTTAATACAGCAGTTCTGGAAGTACAGTTTTTTTTTTCCTAATTCAAATTCATGTTTAATGATCTCATAAATAGTATTTAATAAAGTGTGCACATGTGTTAAACTCACTGAGACGTTTCCTTCTGTTTCAGAGCCCAGATTCAGTGATGCTGGCACTGAAACTCAACGGCTCCAGACTACTAGATCGAAACATCAGGGTGAAGCGATCTGTGAAGAAGGAAAAGGTGAAGAAAACCCCTCCAGGACGACCTTCAAGATTCAAAGGGTCAAAGCCAGACATCAGAAATAAGAACATTAAGACAAATCCTGGCAAGAAGCAAACCCCGGCTTCATCGTTCAAAGGAGAGATGGCAGATCCTGCTGCCAAAAGAGGCAAAGGACTGAAAAAGAAATTTAAGAACAAGAAAAAGAACCCAAATGTTCATATTTAATGCTTGTACTTATATTTTTGACAAGTCTGGTGTAACGTCACAAATAAAAATGTGTTTTAACCCTTATGTTTCTGTCTGTTTTGACTTGCTGATATTAATTGTTTTAAAATAATGTTACAAAAGGATTGCTATTCATATCAGATAACTATAACTTGGCAAGGCTAGTTATAGGCTAAAAGACCTTTTGTGAACACACATGTGATTATTTGAAACTGTTGATTCGTGTTTTATTATGCGTATGTCGCTTTTACTTTGTTAGCAAATGCTTTCGAGGTTCATTTGAAAGTAGCCTGAACTTCTTTTCTGTATTTAAATGACGGGAACACGCCGTTTCCCGGGAAATCCGTCCCAACCGCTGTCAAATATAAATAATTATTGTAGACGTAGTAATTTAGTTTAAACGCAAAAATGTACTTTTATGGATTTATGTTGTATTCGCATTATTTAGATTTAGTTGATTTTGAAAAAAATTGAAAAAAATTTTATGTGTGGATTTTATGTTTTATTTTTCTTTTTGTTTTTGTAGTGTTTTTTTTTTTAGTGTAGTTAAGTTAACGAGTATTTGCATTAGATATCACGAACAAGCATTAATCAATCAAAGGTAATTATAATTTCTACATAAATGCATTTTTTAACATTGTTGCATTAATACCAGTGTATTATGTAAACTCCTAAATTAATGAATGGAATATTTATTAATCAATATCATGTTAGATTTAATAAATGCTGTGTGCATTGTTAGTTGATACCTAATTAATTTAATGTCAATCCACTGAAACTTGAACAACATGAGAGCAAATCAAGTTTGTTTTCATTTTTTTGATGTTCTGTTGCTTTAAATTGCAATTGTGTATCGAGGCACACGACACATTGACACCATACAATGATTTGTTTTATTTTGGAGTTAAAAAAAAGAGGAAACTCTCCCCTAAAACAGAACACCTTTAAATGTGCTTCCTATCCCACAATACCACACTAAACGTTTCGCAGCCTTTAAAAATAACTTAAATACATGAACACAGATAAATGACTCACATTAGTCAATGATTTACTGCTTGCATATTCCATAATTCTGTCAACCCAAAATGCTTTGCTAGTAAAACAAATGATGCGGGTCGTGCTTGTTTTCAGTCATTCTAATACTCTGAAACACACGTCAACTTCAGGAGCTCAGATTCAACACAAAACTATGACATTTCATCCCAAGTGCTTCGTTAAATCCGTATCGGTGCGTTCAGTGTTTGAGAACTGGATGGAAAGGGGCGATGACTGAGCGATGGACCGATTCGAAGCAGACAGGAAGTGATGTCACACAGCTGCTGGAGGTCTTCTACTCGAGGTCGTCGTCGCTGACACTCTGAGCGCTGACGATACGCTGCACGAAAAAGAGAGGAGCTTTACATCAGCATTTAAATAATAATAAAAACATGTATTCGTCTTATGAACAGTGTTGGGGGGGATGCATTACTAGTAACACGAGCGAATTACACAATCAGATTACCTTTTTTTTTTTTTTTAAGTAACTAGTAACAAAACATTACTTTTTAATAAAGAAGGAAACATCGGAGTTACTTTTTCAAATAAGTAACACCAGTTACTTTGTTTCCATGTACTGACTGAAAGCTCCGGTGTTGCCATGGCGACAGAACTCAGGAGTAAGTGCAGAGCCTTGTGTGTGAAAACGAGGGAGTAACGCAATATTGTAATGCGTTACTTTCCCCAGCACTGCTCATGAATATGAAGCAGATAATATAGGCACATATTGCATATTTTAATTCATCACCTGGCTGATGGTGGGCAGTTTGGTGAGGAGCATCTGGAAGACTGGAGGAGGAAGTGTCTGCTGCAGGACCTGCAGGAGCTGCTGCGGCTGACCACACACCGCGATCGCATTCGTCAGGTGATCCACGCCTCTCTCATAGTCACCTGACAGACAGAGAGAGAGAGAGAGAGAGAGAGAGAGAGAGACACAGAGAGACAGAGAGAGAGAGAGAGACACAGAGAGAGAGAGAGACACAGAGAGAGAGAGAGAGAGAGAGAGAAAGATGAGAGTCCTTACCTTGAGTCGGGATGGTTTTGAGTGTTTTGTTTGAGTCGAGAGAGAGAGACACAGAGAGAGGAGAGGAGCTAGAGAAGAGAGAGAGAGAGACAGACAGAGAGAGAGAGAGGAGAGAGAGAGGGACAGGGAGAGAGAGACAGGAGAGAAGACACAGAGAGAGAGAGAGAGAGAGAGAGAGAGACAAACAGAGAGAGAGAGAGAGAGAGACAGAGAGAGAGACAGAGAGAGAGAGAGAGAGAGAGAGAGAGAGAGAGAGAGAGAGAGAGATAGAGAGAGATGAGAACGAGACAGAGAGAGAGAGAAGAGAGAGAGAGAGAGAGAGAGAGACAGAGAGAGAGAGAGAGAGAGAGAGAGAGAGGGGACCAGGGTTAACAGTGAGAGTTGTTATAGTTAACTTGAAAAAATCATTTTTGTTGATTAAAATATTAGTTGAAACTAGTGCTGTCAAAACATTAATCCCATCCTAAATAAAACAGTATACTGTGTATATTTATTATGTACTGTATATATAAATACACATACATGCTTGTATATATTTAAGAAAAATATGTTTATTTTTATAATATAAAATTTAAGAATATAAATGTATATACATGTAAACATTTTAAAAATATATACTGTATGTGTGTGTATTTATATATACAGTACATAAAAAATATACACAGTTCACATATTATGTGAACAAAAACTTTTTAGTAAGGAAAATTTTTTTATTTTGGATGTGATTAATTGTTTGACAGCACTTGTTGAAACAAATTAAACAAAAAAATTATGAGATGAATTATAAAACCCTAAAAAATATTTTATTTCAGCTAGCTGCCAAGGCAACATTTCTCATTTTCTTTAAGTTTAACTTGATATACCAAGAAATACAACTAAAAAAAATATTAAAAACTATTTTAAAAAGATTTTAAAAAAAAAAACTAAAGCTTTAACTAAACTTTAAATGAAAACAGAAAATATAAAAATGAACACTAACTCAAATTAGTAATAAAACTATAAGTTTCTAAACATTAATAAAGTAAAAACATTTTAATAAAGTAAAAAAATGTCTAATTCTGTGTCTAACTGGGAAGTATTTTTTATAAATAAATTTTATAAATTGTTATCAAATAATATTTTGTAATGTGCACACGTTCACTCTCATTTGTATTCTTGATATGTCAAAAATGTGAAACATTTCTTGTCAGGTCACATTCTGTTGAATTACATGAATCATAAATTATACCATGTTTTTCATTCAAAGGGTGACATCTGAGGGGGGAAAATGCTAGTAGAATAGTATGCATTGCTGGATATTACAGTAAGTTGTTGAATATTTCTCCTCTCTCAGTGTTAAACTGATGCTTCTGCTGATGTGTGTATGTGAACCCTAAACCCCGCCTACTTTGATTTGATTGACAGCTTAATCATTCTGACGTTGACACGCGCCGTCAGACCGCTGAGGCAGACCAGCCTGAAAATATCATCTTTAAACCTATTTTTCATCCTAGAGATGGGGGTGAAGGGACCATGTGTAGCTACAGAGAGGGTCTGAGTGCTCACCCTGCGCCAGCAGCTCTTCTCCGAGCTGAATCTCCTCCAGGAAGAACTTCTGAACGGCCTCGGCGTCCTTCAGGTCTGGCAACTGAACAAACACAGACACAGAAGAGATGGAAACCATGAGGGAACGCTTCATGTGGCTATTTCTCAATTCACTATATCAAGAAAAAAATAATAACATCTATAAAAATAACTGTGTTTGAAAATACCTTCGATAATCCAGCTTTCTCCTGAACCGCCTTCTGCTTTTTTCTTCCTGAAACAAAATCACATTCATCAACATCAACACATCTGCATTTTACAATAAGTACAGCAGCGTAACTAATTAATTACATCTAGTCTAGTTCACTAGATCTAACTTTAAGATGTTTTAAAATACTAAATATATGGAGCGAGCGAGAGAGATAGATGCTCTCACGTTCTTCGTAGCTTGTTCTTGTAGTTCGGGTCACTCCGTCTCTTTTGTCGAAATAAATGCAGTAAGCGACGAACAGCGCCGCGCCCAAACCAGCCGCGATTCGCTGCTGCTGCTGCCGCCCATCATGACGAGACAGATCCAGAGCCCAGAAATAATAAGAATAATATAATAAATGACAGCGAACAGACTGACTGCGTGACCCTCACGGAGAGCCACACGAGGAAAGACCCCGGTGACGTCAAACCCTGTGACAGCTGAGCTGCCGCTGCCTCCGCCTGATCAGAAAATACACAATAACACACACCACAATGAAGGTATTAATTCGAGCGAGAGAGATGAACAAACAAGGGAAGAATATTATATCTTTATGTGGAAAATATATATATTTTTTAATCTCTCTTTTAGAACAATTAGGTTTTCTGTTTTTACAGCAGGTGGCAGTAAAGAGCCACAGATTAATATTTCAGAGACGATCAATGTTATTTCGAGGCTGAAATTTTTGTGTAATATTTTGATAATCTGTAAATTGTATTTATACGTAGATTTGTTGAAGTTGCTCCAAGTTTAAACATGATTTTAAAAAATATATTTCAATATTTAAAAGCAACTGAAAAAAGGACTTCCTTAAAATACTTAGGCCTATAATAATAACAATAATAATAATAATAATCTTAATTTTGTATTAACAACTCCCAGATATGTTTATATAAATAATTAGCCCTTTATTTTATTTATTTTTTATTTTATATAACACAATATAACTATATAAATTATTTAGCTTTTATTTTAATTATTAATATATATAACCTTTATTGTATGGACACATTAATTGTTTACTAATCATCTCAAATACATTAATCTTAATGACTTTCATTGCATGGTAAAGAGCATTAAATAAATGAAGACTACATTTGATTTACTTTTAAAAAAAACCACAGCTGTATTTACATTCATTATTTAATTATATTAATTGAATTATATTAAATTAATAGAGATACAAACCAGTCAAGTTTCTTCCTCAAAATCTTCTGACATGCTCTAGAGATTGTGTCCATAGCTAAAGTCTTATTTAAAGGGATAGTTCGCCCAAAAATGATCTTTCTGTCATCATTTACACACCCTCATGTTGTTCCAAGCCTGTATGATTATACTCTCGATCTCAACAAAAACCAAGACCATTTAAAAAATGTTGTGGTTCCAATACTGACAATCTTCCTTTCTTCTGTGGTTTTGAAATTCAAATTCTCATTTTTTTGCATGCTTTTTTTGAGATGTTTAGCATGCACTAAATGTTTTTCATACAATAAAAGTGAATGATGTACACTGTCAAACTCCAAAAAAGCCATCATTAAAAATATATAAATTAATTTTAAAAAAATTAATTAAATATTATTAAATAAAATAAAATAAAATCAAAAAAATTAATTCATTTAATGCAATACAAATGCAATTAATTTTATGTCATGAAGTACAAATAAAATTTATTTTACAAAATAAAAATGCAATACAATTTTAAAAAATACACTATTTATTTTTCTGGTCATACAGTAAAAATACAATTTATTATACAAAATTAAAATACAATACTATTTAAAAATACGATTTTTTGTCATAAAGTAAAAATATATATCAATCTTATATACAAAATTATATAATGTGCCCAAAACACCAACATTTTTCCTTTCTGCTATGGATTGGAAATTTCATTCACTTTCACATTTGCATGTATTTAAACACAGTGCATTGTCAATGACAAGTGCTTTCAGCAACTCATGCACTGTATTCAAGCCACTGAGTGCTCAAAACATTGAATAGCTTCCATTCTAGTGAAATTTCCTTCACATTTGCATACATTCAAAAATGGTGCAATGTCAAAAACAAGACCCGTGAGAAGCACTTTTGATGTCACTGATGTCAGTCCTGGTACAAAATCACAACACGCAACATTTGAGCGAGTGTAGAAAAGTGCGAAGTGAATGGTGACCTAAACTGAATCAAATAACTTCAGCAGCCTTGAAGTATAGTGCATATAGAAGCATAATATTATGGAGTTTTTAGGAGTGATTTTTTAGTCTTTTTTTTAATATAAATATTTTTTTATATACATATAATAGTAAATATGTGTGTATAAATTTTAATATATATATATATATATATATATATATATATATATATATATATATATTATATATATATATATATATATATATATATATATATATAGAATTTATCTCCATTTCTTGTATTGCATGCTACAGAGCATTATGTAAGTGAAGACAAAATTTTATTTACTTATTCTTTTAACACAAAATATTCCCCTAGAGATGCAGACCGGTCAAGTTTTATCCTCAAAATTGATATAAATAATAGTAATATTTTTATATATGACTTAATAATAGGCAAAGTTAAATAATATTATTAATAAATATTTTTATATATTATTGACCTTTTCATGATGCATTTTTATACTTTTTTAGAGCTCGGTTGGATAAATTACCTTACACTTTTATTGTATGGAAACATAAATTGTATTCTAAACATCTCAAAACTATGCAAATGTATATTTATTTATCTCCATTACTTTAATTTTAAGGAAAAGAGAATTTAATAAAAGACTGCATTTTATGAACTTATTTTAGCAGTCAACGTTCATCTTTAAAATTGATATATTTTTATATTTCAGATTATATTTTTATGATATGAAAGTTAATTGCATTAACCCTTTTTATGATGCACTTTACCTTTTTTTGGAGCTTGGTTGTATTAATCACCTTACACTTTTATTGTATTGATACAGTTATGCTAAAAATCTCCATCATTGCACAACAAAGAGGACTTAGTAAATGAAGACTGAATTTTATTAACTTATTTTTTCCATCATTTCAACACAACACACACCACACACACACACACAAAAAAATCCCTTAGAGATGCAAAACAGATCCTGGAGCAGAAACTCATCAGTGGGCAGTAATACTGTGCTTGTGGTTTGAGTGGAGGCCGAGGTCTGCAGACGCCCCACCCTCCTCTTCTCAGACAGGAAGTGCAATTATTTTTACCCAAAGCTGCAGCTTTTTTATTGCAAAGTCTGGCAAGTGCATCACAGTCCCGCCAGGAGACGGAGGCAACTGAAAAAATCTGCTATTACGACTGGAATAAAAATACACCACGAGTTGGCTGCTGCCCAGGAACGTCCGACCAAAAGCCTTTATGGCAGCAGAGGCTGTATTTTCCACGAACCTAGAGCTGCCTGATGTCATCCGATGTGTTTTCAAGGAGGAACACGTCGTGGAACCTGGATTGGTGCAATGTAGGCCACGTCCAAGGGCTTTTTCATCATTACAAGGTGGAGTATGGAGCCAAATCCAGAAGCACAGAGAGCCAGAGCTCTTGTTTTTGTGTGTGCTGGCGTGTTGTTTTTTGGCCTGAGGTCTCTGTAAAGCCCTCTGTGGTCCGGCTCTTGGCCCTCAGTGGTTTTCACAGTCCCTGCGAACAGCATTTCTCGCTCAGAAATCCTGCGATACCTGGATAACGGAAACAGGGGAGCTCGACACCTGCTCCCCGTTTCTGCTCGGATTCTCCGACGCTGTCAGCTGTGGAGCTGAGAAGGTGTGGAAACCACTGAATGTGTCAGAAACTGTGTTTTTGCAAGTGTATGTGTGTGTGGGTGAGAGTGAATGTGTTTGTGACACGTTGAATTGCAAGAATAAAACTGGAAGTGTGAGACGAGGTTTGTGTGTGTTCAGTAGGGGTAGCTGCTGCTGCATCACACACTTACACTCACAGAAACAATGAATGAGAGCTCATAACACGGCCGCTTTAATACACAGCAGAAAATCAAACACCTCACTGACTATTTACTCAATTCTGGTTTCTGGTCTCTTTGTGAATGATTCATCATTACAATTTTACATTTATGCATGTGGCAGACACTTTTATCCAAAGAGACTTAAAATCCATTTCAAGTTTTTTCCCATTCATGCATTCCTTGGAAATTTGAACAATAGTATTATTTTAATGAAAAAAAAAGAATAATTTATTAGTATTAATAGTTTATTATTATTACTACATTATTTTAAATATTTTTTTTTAGTTTGCAAGTATTTATTAGTATTAATTGTTCCTTAATATACAATTTAATTTTAAAGATAAAACGTTTTATTAGTTTAATTAGTTGTCACTAGTGTTACTTTTTGTTAATCTTATAATACATTTAATTTTTTTTATAAATGAGTTTTTAAGAATATTTTATTAATATTACATTATAATTCTAAAAAAAATGGTCTTAATAGGCTTTCTTCATAAATGCATAACTAATAACTAATTTCATTTCAGCTGATGTCATCAGTCCCGCTTATTTATCAATAAAAGAGCACTTTCACCATCCATCAACTCATTGTGGAAGATTTTTTTTTTGGCCCACTGACACAGCTGTTTATCTTGGACATTTCCTCACATTAAAAGTCCACTACGTAACTTTTTATTCCTCTAGCTAGCGGTTGTAAATACATAAAAAGTAACTCGCGGAGGCAGATTTGTTTGGCTCGTCACGGGAGTTTTGTGTCTTTCGGCTCGGAACGAATCTAAGGTTTTGGAGGCGCCCGCGCTGATCGGGATTAAAAGGTGCATCTTGTAATTCGGCGAGGAATTTAAGTAACGAAAAAACAAACGAAACGAACGAAAGATATATTCCTTGAAAATATGTTTAGGGAACCAGTAAAGAGATTAACTATTACTCAATTGGTGTGTCCTTTTGAAGTAGGTTGGTTTCAAAAGTTTTGGCAATGCGGATGTTGACGAAACGGTTGCTTCATAGATCAGATAACGGTGGAATGACAAAAACTAACCATGGTTTTAACCTACAAATCAAGCCAAACAAAACATGGTTTCTAATTGATTTAAATCATGGTAACCAAAAAATATCCATGAGTGTTGATTACACTAACCCTAGTTTAACCATGGTAATTTGTAGTAAAACTGTGGTTATACACATGATAATCCAAATATGGCAAAAAAAACATGGTTACTACACTTTACCTAGAATTAAACCATGGGTTAATTTTTCGTAAGGGAAATTATAAGCTATGAAACAGTATTATTATAGGCCAAACAGACTAAGTTCTTATAAGTGGTTTTAGGAGATTAGCATAGTTTACCACTATAACATTGTTTTGTCCAACTCTAGTAAAACGACAGCAAAATGTGAGTTCTATTGAAAGTATTTTTATTCATGTTGGATTTATACGGGCTTGTTCACATTCAAATTTCTTCTTTTCGGTTTGGTAGTTTCAGTTGTTTTGGTCTTGCATATATGTCCACTGGAGTCTGACCTTTCATTTACTTCGACGAGTTATGGACAAATCTAGCAACGGAACAAATGTCCGGAAGTAGGCCTAGCCGTCCCTCGACAACTCGTGAAATATTAGAGTCATTATAATAGCTTACCAGAGTGATTTGGGCGTTGAAACAAAACACAGTTTGTAAGGTGGATTTATGATGCACATTGCTTCGTTATTTACATTGTTGTTCACATTTTCAATATGGTTGTTTAGTTAGGGCTGAAAAACTAAAATTCAGATGTATACATTTAAATATTAGCAATATTCAAATTATCATTTGGAAATTAAAAAGGCCCTAGATTTCAGTTAGGGTGAAACAGCTTTTGTCCTTCTCTCATTAGGCCACAAAAAAAAAAAAATTCTAATGCATGGTTTATTAAAGCAACCAAAATAAACTGACTATCGTGAAAAAAGTGCAAATGTTTTATAAACCAAAGATAATAAATGTAAGTTGCAATAAAAATATGCATAGTTGATAATACAAAGAAATGAAAGGACACTCACAGAGGATTTTTCATGGTAAAAACAATGCAATGCAGTGCGGGATGAGCTTTCTAAACGTGCGCGACATGATTGTAATGCTGATCTATGTCCACTCTAGAAAATGCGCAAAAAATATTATGTTTCTTCACAGTTTTGACCAAGATTTTCTTTTCTCAGCATTGTTCTCTTTTTCCTCAATATTTGATAAACAACACAGCAGCGCTGCATCTAGTGGGTTCAACTGGATAGGCAACAAAAAACATTAAAAAGCAACGAATTTTTTCTCGACTCTCTTTTTAATAGATAAATTTAAAAGTTTATTCATCAAAAAGCATGTCTAATTAATTAAAATCATGAAAAGGCAGACTCTGAAAAACACTGGCGAGGCCCCCCCCCGTCACGTGTGCTTCAGTGTGTGTGTAGAAAAAATATGAAACCACGCCATTCATTAACAGACACACCGCAGAACATCCAGGATTCCATGTATTTAAATGTACGTTTTGCGGCTTAATATTTACAGATACTAGTCCATGTATCGCGATTTGGTTTAAGTGCAATGAAACTACTTTTGGATTAATTCATTCAGAATTTGACAAAATTTCCGTGACCATTCCGTGTGTTAAACTGCGAATTCTGTTTTTATGAATGGATTCCGATTCCATCCGGCGTTTTCCGCATCACGGACAATCATAGGGCCCTACACTTACCTCGCTCATCATATTTCGTGTGCCACTGAAGATGTTCTGATTCAAATGGCAGTTTTATTATTTTAAATGCGAACGAATATTCGAAATTCTAATTTTTTATCTGACATCCCTAGTTGTTCTTAGGCAAATGTTGCTAGTATTTTGTAGTGTTCCTGCTTCAGTTTATGCTTGGCTTTTTGGCACCCAAACGCTGCAACTGCACACTCTCACTTTAATACTTAGATACTAATTGATTTGCGGTAAAAATACTAAAGCAAAACCAACATGGCACTGCATGCATTTATCACTGTGCATGCATACTGCAATTACACATACATGCATACACACAAGGATGCATTCCCATCTGAGATAGCAGCAGGTTGTCTGGGCGAGAACGCTTTGAGGTGAACAAAAGCCCTCCTAGTGTCGCCTTTCCAGGCAGGAGACGAGAGTTTACTTAAAAACTCCGCACCTGCCTCATCGGCTCTCTTCAGATCCTTGTGTGTCTCTGCCATCCGCGGACGGCAAGCCAGGGCACATCCACAGGAGGCTCTTGGCCACGGCTGTACGCGGGCTGCAGATGGCCTGGATTGATGCTCCGCACGCTGCCTCCCCCTGCATTGGATCTGATTTTAAAGCCTTTGAAAAAGCGACAGGCATTGATTCACGTCGAGCTGCTCCGAGAATACCAATTAAACCCTTTGACCCTTCCCCCTTAAATTATATCGCCATCCAATAATTACCGCATCCATGAAAAAAATTTTTAGGGGTCATCATCCGGAGGACAGAAACCTTGTTTTGGGGGGGGGGGCCTCTGTGTCATCCGGGGTCCAAAGCTGCATAATCAGTGTGTTTTGGTGTCCGCTTCTGTCACTTTCCCCCCCTCGCAGCGACTTCGCAGGCCTCACGTGGAACCTTTTATCCCAAAACGTTTCTCGGAGTCATGAATGTGAAACTGCAGAAATCCAGAATCGGCTGGAAGTCAGAGTTCGAGCTTTATGTTTTTACAAGATGGGGGAAAATGTATAATTTTTATATTGGTTTTTAGGCACATTTGTTGACATTGTTCCCAAATGGTTTTTATTGGAAGCATGTTCTTTTAAGGCAAAAATGAGTCTTTATTTATCAAGCTCTTTATAGAAGGCAGATAATTTCAAAGCAGCTTCACAGTAATAACACGAAAGGAATATATTAATGTTGCAAAATTCATTAATTTAAGAAACCAATTCAAGCTGTTAAAGCAGCTCTAACTGTCACAGCTTTTTTTATCTCACAATTTAGACATTTTGAGCCAAAATCTGATATAAATTCGCAACTCAGAATTGGCAAGATGCAAACTCAAAATTTTGACCTTCTCTATGAATGTACATCTCGCGTTTCATTTTTTTTTTTTTTTCCACCATACTGTAACAAAAATGTCAAGCTGTTTCAACTATATTGTTATTAGTAACTAGTTCCACAGAAATGTTACGTTCGTGTCATTTCTGTCTTCAAAGTGTTATTTTTCTGAATGTTGATTTTTTTAGTTGGCTGTTCCAAACTTCACCTGAACTACTTTTATAGTGTCATTCAGCTAAAAGTTTAATTGGTCAAATATTTAGAAAACGACACAAGGTTATGTCAGGATAAAATGTAACCCATTTGTTTCATTAGTGTTAACTCAACATAAGATTTATCATTTTGGCCATCATAATAAATTGCTGGGTATACTAGTTACAATTCATATATTTTTAATAATTTAACAAAATTATTGAAAATAAATGATGAACTGGTGTGTTTATATTCACTTAAAATACACACATTGGCAACACGTAATAGCCTTTATATATTTAATAACTAATCTCCAATTATGACATTTTTCATATTACAGACTAAATATACAGGAATGAAGGAAAAAAAAAGGGTCAATACATCTTGGATGACACTAAGGGTCAGTAAATAATTAACAGCAAATGTTCTTTTGGCGCGTGGGTGAACTATCCCTTGTTTTGTTAAACCTCCAGTTGACAAAACATCTGTACATTAACTCGTTACAACCTTCAAAAATTTTCAGTTTAAAATCTTTGTTTAATAAAAAAAAAAAACAAAAGGAACAAAAAAAAAACCTAAACTCAGCTGAACCAACAAAAAGTCTTTAAACAAATTAGTATATTTGTCTTTAATATCTTGCAATTCTTACGATATAATATTCATATTTCTGATTTTATTTATTTTTTAGAAAAATTCCCATGCCGGAAATTGGCTTTCCAGTACAAATAGTGTCGTTTATTCAGCTCAATTCAGTTCAGTGGTGGATTCAATTCAGTTCAGTAACAAGTGTGATGTTGCAAAGTTAGTGTTGTCATCTGATAGTCTAAACTGTATATTTCTGTAATATAATGCTTTAAAAAATATAACAGCTTAGCAATCAAAATGATTGTTTATTTCCACGACACGTTAAAAAAAATCCAGCGAAATAAGCCAGTTTTTCACCTTTTAGCCCAAAGCTAAGTTGTAGTTATTTATGTATTGATCGGTGGTGTGAATAGCGCTGGAGCACGCAGGACGTGATTGTTTTTTGCTGAGCGCTCGGTCACTACCCCACTCCTCACGTTCTGCTCCTAGAGCTTTGTGATAGTCGATTTGTTTCAGGATGTAAGGTGGCATGAATATTTGGCCACGCGCCCGAGGCTGTGTTTTCTGTGTTTGTCGAGCAGGACTGGAAGGAAAGCCTTGGGAAAAAGCAACCACCAGTTTAACTGCGAAATTACCCAAGTCTCCCCTCTCTCGTGTCTCTCTCCTCTTCTCTGGCGGTATCTATCCCCTCTCCCTCTCTCTCCGATTCTCATCTGTCTCTATCGCTCGCTTCCCTCTGTTCGGTGTTTTTTTTCCCCCCGAGCTCGCCTCAGGAAATACTGAAACGCATTGAAAGGTGCTTGCGTCTTTTTTCTCCCTCTCTCTCCGTCACCATTCATCAAGAGGCCTGTTCACATTTACTGTTTACAAGCCCTTTTTGAGTGCAGAGCGCCTCCCCGAGCAGGAGACAAGCCTCTGATGATGCAAATCGTCCTCGTGTTTGGGCACACTCTCTTCCCTACTGAAATACAATGCACCACTTCTCATTTCAGCCGCATTCTTCTGTGGCCTATTGACAACTGGGACATGCCTTGGATTAGTAAGCAAATCTTTATTTAAAATGTGCATTTCTTTATATGCCACATGCTATGCAGTTAATTGACGCTCCATGGACAGATAATATAGCAAAACATATTACCTTAAGAAGATAATCTAGTTAATATCGAAAGGGCAGAAGATGCATTCTTCCTAAATGACTTGCATTGCATTAAATGAATGCATTTAGTACTTTATTTCATGCTATTGGAATTATTTTGTTAGTTTTTTTGTTGACAACATTTTTGTTCCTCTTTGTTAAGAACGTAACATTAGCAACATAAATTATGTTTTGACTTTTTTGTTTGGGTTTGTTTCTTTGGTATAAAGTGCATTTAGAATTTAAAATTTTGGCGAAAAGAAACAAAAAATATCACTATGTATTCATCGGATATGCATGCTCTATGACATTTTGTTTTTTTGGGGTGTTGTACTGGGCATATTATTTTTTCGGTTATTATTTCCAGTTAGTTATCTGATTCTTAGTACATTAATGTTAACGTGGAAAATGGTAAACTAACTGAAATAAAATAAATTTAATTTCTTTAATTCAATTAATTTTTTATATTTATTTTAATTCCATTTAATTTACTTTACTTAGTTACATGATGTGAAATAAAAATGAGGAACATGTTGCCATAGCTGAAAATAAGATGATTTGGTAGATATGTTTTTTTTTTTTTAATTATTTTTTAATTTAATGTTAATTGTACGTTAATGTGTTATGTTATTTCAAGGTTTAGTTAAATAGAAAATTGAGGAAATGGATTCGCATGGTCAATCATCTAGCTAGTTTCAAGTGTCTTCTTTAAAAATTTGGGTTTTTTTGAGTTATGTTAAAACCCTGTCCCTTACTTAAAACTAGGAATATCAAGCGCAAATGTATGGCACGCATCAGGCTTTTGTTTATGATTTTCCTGCAGTTTGGTAGCTGTGTTTAAACACTATGTTTTTGATATTCGTCAAATTCGGTGTGCTGGTCAGTTCAACCCAGCAGTGATAGAAATTAATCTTTTCCAATAAGTTTTAAAATGTTTTACCTTTATAAATCCATTTTTTGGTTGCTAAAAAATGTTGCATCCATGTTTTTGAGGTCGAAAGCTCATATATGGGAATTTTAATCGAACGAGAGTCATTAGGAATATTGAGATCCATTTGGGCCTGTCACACCAACCCAATATGATCTCAGTATCAACAAATTTAAATCTTTGCCACATGCAAGAGGAGGGAAAAACACAGAAGCTGCATTCTGAAGGACGGCATTTTAGATGTAGGCCTATTTAATTCATCTCAGAGGGACCTGAATGCATTACCTGCAGTTCCACCTGAATGTACATGTTCCCCGTACATTACACTGACTAGGATATTTACTATATTTCAAACTAAAAGTACTTTACCTTTCAAAATTAAAACGAACACGTAGGTGGCAGCAAGTCACTGTTAATCCGTGTTCATTCCGCTTGCCCGACTCATTTAAAGGTGTTATTCATTCCGGAACTGCATCCCCGTCGTTGCTTCAACCCCGCTTTGTGGCTGTGCTCTACTATTTTGTCAAACCAGTGTGCCAAAACCAGGCATTATAGGTGTTAGCTCCATTCATATTTCCGTGTAACTCTTAAAGCGCTTAAATTAATTCCGTTTTTTGCACAATGTTGCATAAAATCAGTATCACATTTGTAATCATGCTTATTTTTAGAGTTGAAAACTGGCACTCTTTGTGTGATTTAATAACTTTCTTTCTGTGGTATTTCAATGCATAACTGTATGTGTGTGGTAATAATGGTCTGTGGTGAAACACAGTGTTCTGTGTACAGTAATGGCTACTGCCTCGATGATTTTCGTTTTTGGAAATGTGTCGCCTAGATCAAGCACAGCATATTCTTACACAGGCGCTTTTGTGTTTTTAAAAACCGTAGAAGATGCGCCCGTCACCACGGTTTTCAAAGGGCATTCTGTACGCCGCGGGTTTTATCAGCTTCTGTTTACAAAGACGTTCGAACAGGCTGTTTTGTTTATCAATCCCCAACGCTTGTGCAGCTGTTTTAAGTCCACTTCAGTCCCTGTCCCCCTATAAACCCGCGTAAGGCCCTGCCGGACTCTAATACATAACCGTCTTAGCGGACGTAGCACCGCGGAAAAAGGGCATTTTGACGGACCCGCTTGATTTCCTGTGGTTTGTCCTGCTCCAGCTTTCCTTCCGACAGCACACGAGGCTTGTAGTATTTGAGATTGTTTTTGGTTTGATCTAAGCGCCGTGAAATGATCGAAACGTCCTGGGGCCTAAAAATACAAGAGGTCCAGCGGAAAGGCGGCGTTCCGGACTCTCTGTTGGAACCCGGCCAGGTGCAATCAGGTTGGGGAAAGGACAGTCGAGAGATAACCTCGGCAATAGCCGGGGCCAGAGGACAAGCCGAGCCAACAGGTCGTCCTCCATACGCAAAGTCCATCTCGCACGAGGCAACATGAGAACACAAGTCTTCACAACCCGACCTGCTGGAAAAACACCATGGGTTCTAGCCAACCAAAACACGTCTTAGAAAACATGTTTCACAGTCTCTGGGCGGTCATTACTAACAACTTATGATCTATGTTGTGACGTTCAGCGAATCCGGTCAGTCACATGCCAAATAATCCGAACTATTGCCCGAAGCTCTTGTACCTAGAGAAACCAGTTAAACGGCTAATAAAACAATTGCTTAATGGTCTCTCTTGTCCTTCTCAACCGGTTGGTACACAATTGCCCCAAAACACACTTTCTAATCATATCCACGCTAAAAATCCGCACCATGCTTCGCAACGCCTAATTAGACTCTGGATGGATTTGTTCGAGGAGCTCATCATAACTTGTGCGACTACAGTTTTCGTATTCAATGTACCTTCAGGGGGCCAAATCAGTGATCTGGAAGCGAGTTGGACATTCGGTAGCAGATTTTCATAAACCACATGACCGTGTGATCAGCCGTCGAACCAGTCCTTGACATGATCGAGCCCAATCTGCTGAGAAAGACCACAATAGTCACACACAGCGACATAACAGGAACACGCCACATCCAACTCATGACCACACAAGTACATAAGAAAATTCAGGTGAGCCTGCCAGTGGAAGGCAGTCCATGTGATGGTCAGCGGTGGGGGGGCACCGGGGGCGAATCTAAGCGTCACAGAGACTGGACGAGGGCGTCCTGATTCAGACCACAGGGAGATGCAAGGGGAACTGCGAGGTGACAGGCGTGGGGATTGCTGAGACGCGGTCGACTTTGGGTACCAGTCGAGGCAAGGGGTCAAAAGTTACAACATCCTTACAACTGAAATTTATTGTTTGCGATATGCACTTGCAGTTGTTGTGTTTTAGACGGTGAAGGGAAACGATTTGTAGACCTTCCGACAAGAATAAAAAACTTACCAGGACCATTTTCCACGTTGGTACATAATGTTTATTTCTTACTACGGGAACGTAGACACTTTTGAAGAATAGTGTATATTTTGGCCCACATTTGCAGCTAGTGGGGCTGATAAAGAACGGCCTGCTTTGTTTTCACATAGTTTTTCTGCCGGCGTGTAAACGTTGCTAGATTGGACATCTTTAACCATTTTCCCTCGCAGTACTTACATCTTTTACATTTCTAGAATAACGTCAAGGTTTACACAGAGATTGGGTATAGGAGATATATTAAAATCAGTTGGCTTTATGTAAACCGGTTGTTGTATTTAAATGCCAAAAGTGACCGTTAAAATGAATGGGGGGAAAAAAAACTGGGAAAAACAAAAGCACTTTTTCCTATGTTTTTTTTCTACAAGGATTTGCATGTGAGTTAAACGCAAGAAGTATTAAAAAGATATCATAATATCCTTTATATGTTGGGGGTCTAAACAAGTTTTTCCTGGACGAGTGATTTTCTTTTTTAAAGGTCCCAAACATGGTCCGGCAGTCACATAGATATTGGGATCTCAATGCGGCTCCATGGCCCAAAGGGTGTTGAAGTTTTACTACCAATAGCACAATTTACACTGTGGAGCCAAATGAGATTCCAATATCCTGTGTAACTGGGACCATATAGTGCCGTTAAAAAGGAGGATAAACCAACCACAAGGTTGTTTAAAAACCAAAATATAAAAGGAGAGTAAGATATCTTTAATACCGACGTCTTTGAGTTGAAGGCATGCAAAGATGGGAATAAATAACACAAAAGTGTTTTGGTTTTTGTTTTTTTCATTTTTGAACTGTCACCATTGGCATATTAGGCAAAACGAAGCATTGCTAAAGGCAACAGATGTTACTAATAGAGTTCCAATCAATCTCTGTGTGTAAATAATATAGTGATGCGTCCATCTGTCTGAAGTCATTTTTATCCTCTTGCAATGTGGCTCCAAATACTCTGTCATTGGGGAACCCTCTTTGCTTTCCACACTGAAATAGGGGAGTGATCTTCCAGCAGATCAAATATTCATCCCACTGCATTTAAGTAATTTTGACCGATCATCCACTAGTTCACATTTGTCTAGCTTCAGAACCTAAAAGTCTTTAGCCAGGAAAGTTTCTGTGAAATGTGGTTAAATAACATTAGTCAGATGATTCTGTCAGTTCGCCTGAGGATGGAGAGAAAACACTTTTGTCTCATCTCTTTCTGCACCCCTCATCGCAAAAGCCCCAAACGACCAACACTTCACTATCCTCAGTGGAGTTGTGTTTATGAATAATTGTGACGGTTGATGCTGAAGCGTGTTTTTGGTGTTACTGTTAGACTAAGCCTTGCTGCAGCAATTTGCAATATGGAAGAGCCTTGGATGGCTTTAGCTGAAACACGGGCGCTTTGAAAGCCTCTGACCTCAGTACACTTTAATACAACCACTGTCCCGGCGTTCTGATTTAATCTGGCCGGATTGAGGCCAAGCGAGTTGCCCGAAGTGACTGAATTTAAAAAGGATCCTTCATTCACAGCCCTGTCCCACTTCAACGCTCTCTTTACAAGGTCTGAACTAATCTGACGCGTTCGCCGATTAACAAATCAATTAATGGTGGTTTGATCATCTGGTTTGCATTTCATGAGTTTTTTCTGCCGACGTTTAACTCAACGTTACCTCTCCCGAAACACATATGCACGTCAGTTGTATAGAAATGCTTGGTTTTCTGGGATTGATCGTGAACCATGAGCGGAATGGTCTTCGTCTCATGACAGCGAATCAAAGGCATCACGTCAGCGTCCGAGGAGGAGTATCATGTTGCCAAGCCCACAGAATCCAACCTGCTAAACATTTTCAAGGAAGGGATCTGAGTATCTGCAAGATGGAATAAATCTTTCCTGGGGAAATCCGAGTCGATGTTTCTAAAGGGCTTCTGTAGCATGCCAAGGAAATTTAATGTCCAGATTTAGGTCCACAGTATCCAGAGAATGAATAAATAATGCATAGTATTATGCAAAAACCTACATTTGTCATGTGCTGACAGGGTTTTGCAAGGGGCAAGGGCAACAGGCCTGTTTGGCAAAGGGAGTCAATGAGAATAAGTCAAAACTTTAATCTTAGAGTTTCTTAAAACTTATAAGAAAAATCGTTTACCACAAAAATACCCCATGATGGCATCAGTGTACCATCTCAGCAATGGATTATCTTGCTGCAGATGAATGGTGTTTCGCCGTCAGAAATCGAAGAGCTCCAAAACAGCTGATAACAACACATTCAACAACTAATGACACAATAAAATCCTACAGCAATCCAGAGCTTCCATCAGTGGCCGATCTGGAGAAGACAAAAGATGGAAACACATCCAGCATTAAGGATGTTTTTAGGACTAAAATATCATTTAGTCCCAAAAGGAATAATAATGCTTGTGTGGATTATTGTGATGGTGTTTATATCATGACTGTGTTTGGACTCTCCATTCTGACGGCACCCATTCAATGCCACGAGGCATCCATTGAAATTGCCTTGTTTTAGCGAGCAGGTGTATCAGTGTTAAGATAAAATAAATGATTTAAAGTAATGGGCACTATAAATATATAAATAAAAAGGAGTGTTTTTTCATTTGAATCAGTGTTTTATCAGCAATTCATCATAGCAGCCAAATCCCCCACCAACTCATCCACGCCCAAGTCAAAGTCACCTTTATTGTATATAGCGCTTGAAAACAAAGAGAAGATTGACGTCAGAGTGCAACTGAACAACATTAATTAGGAAAACAGGAGTGCAATTGTGCAATAATTGCAACATGACAGTTAAAAGGCAGTTCATCATTGGAATTCAGTGATGTCATCATGCAGCTCAGTTTTTTAAATTAGTCTATATGTGCAATAATTTGCAATCAAGTTCAAACGATATCGCTGTAAATGCAGTGTCCCCAAACTAAGCAAGCCAGAGGCGACAGCAGGAAGGAACCAAAACTCCAATCGGTGGACAGGGAGATGGAGAGAACAAAACCTTGGGGAATAAAGAAAACGCTCTCGAGTTCTGCTGTCTCAAACAACATCAGACAAATCAAAATCACTTCCACATGTGGTGCCGTTCTACAGGGAGCTCATTGTTGGCAACGAGACGTTGACCATCGGGGATTGACCGGGTTGTGCCCAGGGATAACAGCTGGGCTTGCGTGTGAATGCCTGCGTCGTGAGTGTGTGAACGGTAGGATGGTATTTGGGGGTCTGTGAAGTAAAGTCAGTCCTGCTAACAAAATCACTCCCAAAAGGTTATGAATGAGCGAATGAAAGTGTGGTTTTGTTTTCCAGTATCACTTCAGTTTTCCTATTGAACTGCGTTGTTTCGTTCAACATTTGAACTCTGGTATTGTGGAGAAGTTGAAGACTATTCTGGGGTTTTCTGGTTTTACCTCCTGACTTCATTGAAAAAACTTGGTGTTTAAGAACATAGTTGAGCAGCCAAAAACTTTTTTTTGAACAGTCTCTTCTACTCCCACGCTGCATTTGTTTAGGATCAAAATGCCAGTAAAAAATTGTGAAAATATTTATTCCATTTAAAAACAGCCTGTGTTCTATGTGAATTGTGGTTGAAAGTGTAATTTATTTCTGGTGATGTGGGCAGCTGTATTTTTCAGCATCATTACTTCCAGGCCTTCATAGTGTCACATGATCTTCAGAAATCATTCTAATATGATGATTTACTGCTCAACAAACATTTCTGATTATTATCAATGTTGAAAACAGTTGTGCTGCACAATATTTTTATGGAAAATGTGATGCATTTTATTTTTCAGTTCACAAATGAATAGAAAGATCAAAAGCACTGCATTTATTTTAAATATAAATATTTTGTAATATTATAAATGTATTTACTACTGTCACATTTGATCAGTTTAATGCTTCCCTGCTGAATAAAAGTATTAATTTCTTTTAAGAAACACTACTTTGGATTTGGTAGGTAGAATATTTATTTAAAGCATCCAAACATCAGACACTTCATCTTTCACGTAACCTTCAGAACACCTCGTCCTGAAAGTTGCAAACATTTTCACTTTTTTCTACACAGATGACACGATGTAATTTATCTCTCACTCATAAAGATTAGATCTAATCGCAGATGTCACTCCTTCACCTCTACTGAAACCCTTAAGAAACCAGCGCTACTCGCCAAACAGCATTTTTGGTCGAAACACAAAGCAGCAGCTAATAAAGTCATTCAGATGGGTTGCAGAGAACATTTCGTCATTGTTTTTCTCTAGACAATGTGAACGGGTTCAGATGTCTGTGGCTGATAGACTCATGGGAGAAATCAGTGCGGCTTAGATCAGGTCACTGTAATAAACCCTCACTCGTTTAGTGCTTCCTTTGGATATCTTACAACATCCTGTTTCAGGCCTTTGGAAGAGACGAGAATAGATACGGAGAGCTACAGAATGTTCCAGTACTTTACAGATAACATTGAAAGCGGGAAGCGTTCCTCATGTGTCATTCGCTGAAGGAGCTGATAGAAATGTTTTTATCGTCTGTCATGATTTAATGATACCAGAGGGGATGATAAACGCTCTAATATCTCAGTGGTTTCTTTTAGTTAGGAACAGTCCTGTTTCTCTGATGTTTTTCTCTCGTAATCTCTCACCGTCTCACCAGTGCTTCAGACTGGGCCCACAGCTGCTAAGATCTCAGTATTAGCTGATTCATTTTTTTTTTTATTATTAAATGTTTGAGTTCATATTGCGATCGCTATAGAAATTTGTTTTTCGCTGTGGGAGATTTTGACTTGACTTAACTCGCGATTCTGAGAACTGCAAGATGTAAGCTCTGAATTGCGAGATGTAAACTCAGAATTGCGAGATATGAACTCAGAATTGTGAGATATGAACTCAGAATTGTGAGATATGAACTCAGAATTGAGAGATATGAACTCAGAATTGTGAGATATGAACTCAGAATTGAGAGCTATGAACTCAGAATTGTGAGATATGAACTCAGAATTGTGAGATATGAACTCAGAATTGCGAGATATGAACTCAGAATTGTGAGATATAGACAGAATTGCGAGATATGAACTCAGAATTGTGAGATATGAACTCAGAATTGCGAGATATGAACTCAGAATTGCGAGATATGAACTCAGAATTGAGAGCTGAACTCAGAATTGAGAGCTGAACTCAGAATTGTGAGATATGAACTCAGAATTGTGAGATATGAACTCAGAATTGTGAGATATGAACTCAGAATTGAGAGCTGAACTCAGAATCGCGAGATATGAACTCAGAATCGCGAGATATGAACTCAGAATCGCGAGATATGAACTCAGAATCGCGAGATATGAACTCAGAATCGTGAGATATGAACTCAGAATTGAGAGATATGAACTCAGAATCGAGAGCTATGAACTCAGAATCGAGAGCTATGAACTCAGAATCGCGAGATATGAACTCAGAATCGCGAGATATGAACTCAGAGTTGAGAGATATAAAATCAGAATCGCGAGATATGAACTCAGAATCGCGAGATATAAAATCAGAATCGCGAGATATGAACTCAGAATCGCGAGATATAAAATCAGAATCGCGAGATATGAACTCAGAATCGCGAGATATAAAATCAGAATCGCGAGATATAAAATCAGAATCGCGAGATATGAACTCAGAATCGCGAGATATGAACTCAGAATCGCGAGATATGAACTCAGAACCGCGAGATATAAAATCAGAATCGCGAGATATAAAATCAGAATCGCGAGATATGAACTCAGAATTGCGAGATATGAAACTCAGAATTGCGAGATATGAACTCAGAATCGCGAGATATGAACTCAGAATTGCGAGATATGAACTCAGAATCGAGAGCTATGAACTCAAAATCGCGAGATATGAACTCAGAATTGAGAGATATGAACTCAGAATTGAGAGATATGAACTCAGAATTGCGAGAGAGTTCAAAATTTAGTAAAAAAAAAATTTAATTGCGAGACAAAGTCTGAATTGCAAGATACAAACTCAGAATTTCGAGATATAATTTCACAATTGCAAAATCGTGAGATAAAAAGTCAATTTATCTTACATTCTGAGTGGAAATGTGCTTCTATTCTGTGACTTGATTGCAGTGTTTGGTATCTTGGCAAATCTGAGTACAGTTCTGAAACTCTTGAGGAGACGCATGTGAGGTCATTGGGAGAAATGTCTCCATTTACACGGTTTAATCACTTTTGTTTTGTAATAAATATGTAAAAAATATACACAGTACACACACATTATGTAAACAAAAACTTTTATTTTGGACAGATCAAAGGTGAATTATGGCATTTTTTATTTTTTTTTTTTTTTTTTTTTTTTTTTTTTTTTTTTTTTTTTACTGATTCAGCAAAAAAAAAGTAAAATTGTCACATCTGAGACAGTGTTATTTTAGTATCATTGAGATACTATTTTAGATTTATTTTAGACTTACTAAGATGTATTTTGAATTAGTTTTAATTTTTCTGTTTTCATTTCAATTTTAGTAATTTTGTGTTTTTTATTAGTTTTTTTTAAAATGTCTATTTAGTTATTATTGATTTTCTTTTCAGTTTTTTAGTTTTTTTTACATTTTTTTTCTTATATTGTTTATTAAATTTTTTTTTTTTTTTTTTTTATTTTTATTTTTAGTGATATATTTTTTCTTACACAGTTTGACTAATTTTAAGATTTGTACTCATGAAAATTACTAATATTTAAGCATATAATGATATTCTAGGGAACTGTTTGCTTTTATTTTATTTTATAGCAACATTTGGGCAGGACTAACTTCTATTCTAATGATGCCTCTGTGTATAAAGCAAAGTTCAAAAAGAAATGATTGATTGAGTCGGTGTGGAAGAACTAGACTGGTCTGAACACTTCTGGTGTGACTTTAAATGCGACTTTTTAAAAGGTAAGAAGTTTCCAGGACCATTTTAATTTTAATATGACCTTCAAAACATCCATGGGGTGGGGGGGTGTTGTACGTATGTGTCAAGAATGTGCCAGATAACATTGGCCATGAGCCATAAAGCATAGCATTGATGCTAATTTCTCTCATCTGTCATCTGGAGCGATGCCAAACATGCCAAGAGGATGAGAAAATCTGGCCGTAGTGAAGATGCCTTTGACAATCACATGAGCTGCTTTGGTTTTATCTCACGTCCACTGAAAACACTCCCAAGTCACTTTAAGATCAATATCACCAGCCAAAGTACATCAAAAGGTCATATTTATAAATATGAAATAATTACTTCACATCAATTAGAATTGGCTTGGAGGCAAAAACTGGAATACAAGAACAATGACTCAACTCATCTTGTGTTTTGGTCATTTTGACCCGGAGAGGATTTTCTTTTTTCCAAAAATGCCCCCCCTCCCCCCCCCCCAAAAAGAAAGTTTTTGTCTTTTTTTCCCCCCACCTTTTTAGATTTTTTTTCCCATGTTACTTCAGTATACTATTATATTTTTTTTTTTCATATTTTTAATTAAATTTTATTTGAAAATTTTATGGTTTCATTTCATTTTTAGTAATGTTGTTGTGTGTTTTTGTAAAAAAAAAAAAAATTATAATAATAATTGTCTTTTTTTAAAACGTCACTATAGTTTTTTTTTTTTTTTTTTTTTTTATTCCAGTACAGTTACACCAAATAAAGTTTCATTATAATTTTTAGATCAGTAAGTCTCGAGTTATCTGTCAGTAAATATGTTAATAGAGTTTAACCATACTTCGTATGAAATAAATGTATTTTAAATATATTACTTTTATACTATGGTAATGAAGGGGTTAACTGAAGAAAGCACAGTGGCCTTTGAGTGAATGACGTGATTTGTGGCCCTGAATTCAGCTACAGCATGTGCTGCCAATCTGTGAAGGACACGAAGATTAGCGAAAGAATCGGCCCTCTGCCAAACAATATGGGACTTCAATGAGAAGTCGGTCTTATGTAAGGCAGATTTAATTGCTTATTTAATTTGTGTTTCCCGACCCAAGAGCAGCAATGATCTATCACACACAGTTTGTTTGTTTGTTTTATTCCCTCTGGCTGTGATTATACAACAACACGACTTGTAGCTCAAGATAAACATGTGCGTTAACTAAATGTTAATTTATTACACGTTTTATCTTCACTTCTTGATGCATTACCCATTTTTGACAGTAGATGGTGATGTAAGTTTTCTTACTGGCATATTTAGTGATTTAATAATACTAATAATTAATTATTACAGATTCTTAAACATAAGTGATTTAAAGAAGCTTGTCTCCGTCATGGAATAAAAATAAAAACGGTAATAATTACAACTTTTTACCAGTAGTTCGGAGAAAAAAATAAAATAGCGGGGTATACACTCAGAAGTGCAAGATGCAGGATTGCGAGATAAAAAATAAGTCAGAATTGTGAGGAAAAACTCGCAATTAACTTCACTTATCGCATGAACTGATATGTGAAGAATTTAGAGAAAAAGTAAAAATTTAGATGTAAATTCAGAATTCTGAGAACAAAACAGAATTATGAGACGTAAACTTCACAATTGTGAAGAAAAACAGTCCGAATTGTGAAAAAAAATCGCAATTACCTTTTTTTTTTTTTTTTTTTACTTTTATTCCGTGGCAGAATAACAGATCTACGTTTTGTATTAGAGATTTAATTTTTTTTTGCGTTACAAGCCTTGTTAAAGATTAATATAGGAAAAAATATTTGTTAATTCTGTGTAAACAGTTATTGCTGCATTTTTACTGTTAATTTTATATGAATTATACAGTGTTTCTACAGCGTCTAAATTTCTACATGAAAATTTCTAAACTTTTTCAGACCAAAAAATGTGATTATATATATGAAGCTTGTTTCTGCCATTGAATAATTTTTTTTTTTAAAAAAAGGTAGTTGGTACAATTTATTTTTACTCTGAATTTTTCACATCTTGCTATTTTTTTTTTCTTCGATTTTTGGGTTTACATCTCACAAGTCAATGTTGTTTTTTTGTTTGTTTGTATTTTGTAATTCGCCACGTTTTTGTTGCAATTGTGTGTTTACATCTCACTATTCAGAGCTTTTTTTTCTCTGAAGTTGATGTACATAAAATCTCCATAAAACAAGCGCGAATTGCGGATGAACTTAAAAAAAATTAGTATCATTTTTGGTATTCCTGTTGTGCGGCGTGTGTGGTCGTTTCTGGTGGTGGTCTAATGGAAAGGGGCTTACTAGTAGAGTTATTCCTGATAAAAGACCTGCCAACACACAATAACTAACATTAAAACTACGTTGAGCTCGCGGGTGTTCAATTGTTTCCTGCCATGATTATCTCGTCCCTATTAAATTATCTGTGTATATATAAGCTAGTTAATTTATATTGTAAACATTTTTGATGGGAACATTGTAATTTTTGTGTGTATTTGCTGTTCCTCGTGACTTCACCAGAAACTCAGAACCGACGGCCGGGGGCGTCTCCTCACCAGTGGTGCCCGGGCATAGCGGCGCATCACAGGGTCCCAAACAAACTGCAGACACATAGGAATAAAACCTTAGGTTTGCCACGCGGTGTATTGCTTAGCTCCGGCGGTGAAGCACGACGGTTGGAGCAGGCAACATTGGCTTTTCCTTGAAACCACTCAGGAACCGAACTCGCCCTCCCTTCAGGCCCCTTTTCCCTCTCATTTTTCCCTGTCCTGGACAGGCGTATCCCGCCAAAGAAAAACTCCGTTCTGTCCATCCCTCCATGAACCTAATGTTAGCCTCCGTCTAACGCACGGCTGGCCGTCCGCCCCCGAGGACCCCGGCCCCCGAGAATGCCGTAACCCAGAGCGCGAGAAACCCACCACCATCTCTCACACAAACACACACACCCACACAAACACACACGAAACACCTACATTCTGGGATGGGGGGGTTGGAATCCCAGGAAAGGAGTTATTTTTCCCAGGCGAGAAGCCAAGTTTCCCTGCCGAGATGAATCCACTCACATCTCCTTCACCAGCGACGACATTGATTTCACTTTGCCGTTCCATTACGTTTCAAGAGAGAGAAAAACCTAACCAATCAGAAACCGTACGGTGAAGAAAAAGTTCCATAAGGCGGGAGAATTATTTTTTTTACTCATATTTTTTGTCCGTGTTTTCCTGTAACAAATAATCTTCAACTTTCCTAAAGCAAAATATAATTTTACCTTATTAGTATTATTATTAATTAGTATTATTTGTGCATACAGTTTTATGTTATATGTAATTATTTTTTATAAAATTTTTATTTTATTGAAACATCTCACAGCCAATACATTTTTTACCTTATAAGATTTTCATATTAGTGTGTGTGCGCATCTATATACATAACAACATACATTGGCTGTGAAAAGTTTTTTTTTTTTTGCCCTTTCCATACAGTTTTTTTTTGCCCCCCTTCCTGTTTTTTTGTGTGTTTGTTGTTTGTTTTTGCATATTTTTTTGCATTAGTTTTTTGCAAAACTTAAACGATTTCAGATCATCCCAAAACCTAATTTTATATTAACACAACGATAATTCAAAGTAAAATACCAAATGCACAGTGTATTTTTTAATAAGGAAAATAATGATGATAAAAAGCCTTGTCTAAACCTTGCCCGGGTGGCCACTATTTGAAAAAGTACTGGCCCCCCTCCTGTAAATCATGAAAGAAACTGTGATTAAAGCACCATTATTTTTAGAACGCTGAGTTAAATTTCAACTAAGCCAACCCCCCCCCCCCCCCCCCTAACCTTATGTACCTGCCAGACGTGTTTGAAATCACGAACCCACTTAAAACATAATCCTGTCTGGACAAAGTGAAGCATGCCTTTAAGAGCAATAACATCCATGCCCCTGCCGTCCTAAAGAAAATCAAAGAAACGATGAGAAACAAAAAGTATTTTGACTTATCCGTCTGTGAAACGGTGTTTTATAAATCTTTCTACTTAGTCCCTTTGTTGACCTCCAGCCGAACCACATGCAGAGCGCCTTAGCCCACCAAAGGAGAAACCTTTGGCACAGTTGTGGGGGTGAACCTTCCAGTATTGACCGGGTATCTAAAAAACCAAAATTACTCCAATAGTCAACAACGACGACCCTCATTCCCAGGAGTTGCATAAGACGAAAGCCCTAACACAATCTTTGAAGAACTGCCAGGCCTCCACGCACCTCAATTAACATCAGTGTTCCAGAGTCCCAACATAAATAAGAGAACTGGTGCTCAAAACAGCCTCCCAGCGAGAGCTCCAAGACAAAAAACATTTTGCTAGACCCCAAAACAACACAAAGCCTTCCCCTCACATTTTACCAAAAAATAGCTGGATTATCCCCCAATACCTTTTTGGGGTCAAAGTCTGTTCCTGTGGACTGATAGGAAACAAAGGTGGGAAAACTTTTTGTGGAAAAGGTGGTGTGTCCCGTTACATCTTGTGTGAAACCAGACGCAGCATTCTCATCAACGAGCAATCCCTATCAACCATTCCCCAAACCAATGGTGGAGAGTTAGTGTTGATGGTCCTAAAGTTTTTTGGAGTGGCCAAGTCAACACTCCTGACTTTAAAATCTTGAAATTGGTATGCTGTTGGCATGGTCCCTTAATGATTCAGTGTGGGGATTTACTTTTTTCCCAGTTAGTTCCAGGCCAGGTTTGGACCAGCTGTTTTTTTTCTCCTCCTTAATAAAATGACATTAATTAATTTCACAACTGCATTTTTGTATTTACTCCAAGATTAGCTTTTGTGTGTATTTTTTTTGATGATTGCCTGCATCAATTCAAGTGTGGCAAATAGGAAAAAATAAAAATAAAAATACAAAAGAGCAAACTGTGACACACACACATGGCCACCATTTTTTTAATTTTTATATTTTTAGTTATTTCCAATGTTAAGTCAAGTTGAACATTCCGAAACTAAAGAATTTTTTTTTCATACTTAAAATATTATTTAAAAAAATCATAAATTAAAATGATTTAAACTAAATAAAAATCAAAAATACATTTTATTTCATAGGTATTATTTTTTAATGTTTATTCAAACATATTAAACTATACAATAAAAATGGTAAACCTATAAGATATATTATTATATATAAATTATAATCATAATGCACAACATTGTAATTTTTCCTTAAAAAAGAAAATAAAAGATAAAACACTTTTTCGTGTCCATTTATAGCCCCAGTGCCGGTTATGTAACAGAGGTGCACCGTCATGCTTATTTTTTTTTTTTTTGTACAATTCACATTTTGGAATTCCACACAAAAAAACGGCAAACTGCAGATACGTTTTTACATTGTTTTTCCCCATGAGATCAGGTTGTCACTTCTTGTATTTTATCTCAAGCTCTTCACTGACACTCAACTCATTCTTTCTGTAAACAAATACATTAAGAACTTAGTTAAAACAAACTTACACTGGGACAACATTTATTACAGATTAGGAACTCCACGAGGACTTTAAAGTTTGTTGATGGATTTGTCTTGTCTCGGGGGACAAACGTGCAGTATTTTTTTTACTCCCGTTTTTTTAGGGGCACCACATAAAAAGGTTTAAATCATTAGGCTGGGGCCATGCAAAATAATTAAAAGTTCTCTCCTGAGCTACACTTCCATTTTACCTTTCAGTCTCTTTATTTTGCCCTGATATCTCTCTGTCTCTCACATGACTTTCATTTTCTCCCTTACAAAAATTACCCATGATTTTATTATTTAGTAAATGTATTTATTTTTTATATTTAGTAAAAGTACAGTAACCATGTTGTTGTTTTTTTTTTTTTTTTTTTTTTTTTGTTTTTTTGGCAAATTAGTTGTACTTTATTCCATTGTTTAACTATGGTTAGTGTAAGGGTTATGATGTTGTCTGCCTTATAGCTCCTTCTAAACCTATTATAAAATACAGTGCAAGGGCAAAAACAAGTTATTTTACAAAAATCATTAGATTGCAATTAGCAACAAAGCTGGAGGGCACACACAATCCTCCGATCACTAGAATAGTTACGGAGATTAAAACGAGACAAGAGCACTAAGGGGAGCACCATGCATCTACTATTAGTATTACTGCTAATGATTAATGCATTATAAAAATATATTTTTACTCCAATAAGGGGGAGGAGGGGGCAATGGCCAATAACCCTATAATACATTAATTATTGCACTGATTGGCTTTAACTGCAAGCAGACAATCAACAATATATTGGGGGAAAAAACATAGACCATAAATGTTTAGGTTTCTCCTAACAAGCAACCATATTTTTTAAAAGAAGCCCCAAAAAACAATATATTGGGGGAAAAAACATAGACCATAAATGTTTAGGTTTCTCCTAACAAGCAACCTAACCAATTCATGATTTATTAGAGATTTATTACCGAATGGTGAATTCAGAAATAATCACGTTAGTTAATTCGGCAGGCAATAATAATAATATTTAAAATAGAAAAAAAAAACAACAACAGGGCAGCAGGCCAAATCGGCTCTAGAGGATCCACTGGTGAGCAAGTGATGCAATGCACTGCATTCTCTCCAATCTTCATCTCAGATCCCTCACATCACTGTCTGCTAAGTGGCTGCTTTTGGAATCAAGGATGCGCTGAAAATAAACGCTTTAATCTGTAGCAGAAAATCTCTGCAATGAATCACTGAGGATCACGGGAAGCGGCCGCAGTGGGAACGCGCTTGATCTGGTTTCAGCGCTGGAGATGAGGTCAGAGGGGCTGATGGGTGTGACGCCCGGATATCCATTTCCAAAAATACACGCGTGGAGGGAGTGAACGCTGAAGCATATCAAAGCTCAAACCCAATCAGATGTTAGAAATTGACTTTTTCTTACTTTTTAAGTTCTAGAGTTGTAGGAAAACCTTTCGATGTTTGTATTTTAGTAACCGTTTAAAATAATGTCCATTAATGCATTAACTAACATTAAAGGGTTAGTTCAAAGTACCAAAAATTAAAATTATGTTGTTCCAAACCCGTAAGACCTTCGTTCATCTTCAGAACACAAATTAAGATATTTTTGATGAATTCCGAGAGCTTTCTGACGCTCCATAGACAGCAAGGATCCTTTCATCTCTTTTGACACTTTAATCCAGTGCAATTAAAAACTAACACACTGATCTGACAAACCTACAAATAAATTTTTCAAACCGAAATAAAATGCCTTGAACTCTTGTTTAAATTTAGTGTTCAATTTTAACTGCCCTTATAGCATGTAGCTTTAGACCCACATAGGATGAATGTCTTCATATTTAGTCTGCTACAACAGGCTGATTACATCCAACATAATGTTTATTAATAAGCTGGACATTTACAGTCGTAGTATGATGTGACTCTGATTTTAATTCTAGGTCCTATTATTATTCCATACCTCCCTCACGTTTTTCTAGCCTTCAGAGTCATGAGCACTAGAACAGAGCAACTCGAGAGAGTTTCCCAGCGCCAACACAACAGACAGAAAATAGGCCACAGTAAAGCCCTAAGGAATGAGCACATCAGTCTTTCTTTCTCTGCGTGTGTGTGTGTGGTGTGTGTGGGTTGTGTATTGCGTCAGTAGTGTTTCGGACGCAGTGGTCGGACGCAGACAGGACGGAGTTTTCCAGGAGTCATCACATGCTCGTGTCCGCTGTCTGTTGGTCTCTAAGCACACATATGAGTGTGTTCCTCACCTCCAGCAGAACTGACACTGATCTGTTGTGTGTCACAAGACCCACTCCTGCTTTCCTGCTGGAAGAAGAATCATCATAAGATTATTAACATCTTCATTATTTCTCTACCATTATTAAGATTAAATGGATGGGGTCTTTGCCTCACTTTTAAGCACGGTTTTTTTTTCTCAATAATATTTCAAAAAATATTCTCATTTGCATTTTGCATGATATAGATAACGGAAATATGTTTACATTTTTATGATGCTGTTAGGAAACAATGGTTTAACTTCAGCATGTTTGTTCTCCGTTTGATCTCTTTTATTCAAGCCAATTGGAATAGAACATTGAGAAAATCCCATTACATTGTTATCTATATAATATGAGTATATTTTGAGAAAAACATACTTATGCTTTATCAGTGCTGGGTTGGTAACTGATTACATGTACATCCTATTTGTGTCATCTCAGATTCAAAACTTAAGCTCTTGTAATTAGCTCCTATACTAAATATTTTAATTATTATTTGAAATTATCACTCAGTAAACAGGTCAATGTATTACAAGTCTTTGGAAGGCATCAGATACCATTTCTTGAAGCGTCTCGGAGACACCGTTCTTCTGTGATTGATCTTTCTCAGATTGTTCGTTTCTTCATGTCAGACTCTGTTGTGCAGCACTTAACATTCTCACTGCATTATACCATTATGATAAAATTGAATGTTTGGAATGTTAAACTGAGATTTCTTCCTACTGACACACTACAGCAAAAGATAAAAAAATAACTGCCTTTAAACCCATTTGTTAGTTGCTGAAAATACTTATAATTTCTGATTAATTTTACAGCCGCCACTGTATCTGAAGCTGACATAAATAATCTCTCCATTGATGTGTGGTATTGTTAGGATCTGACAATATTAGGTGTCTGTGAGATACAACTATTTGAAAATCTGGAATCTGAGGGTGCAAAAAAATCTAAATATTGAGAAAATCATCTTTAAAGTCTGTTTCAACTGAGTTCTTAGCAATGCATTATCACTAATCAAAAATTAAGTTTTGATATATTTACGGTAGGACATTTACAAAATATCCTTCATGAACATGATCTTTACTTAATATCCTAATGATTTTTGGCATAAAAAGAAAAATGTATTATTGGTTGACCCATACAATGTATTGGTGGCTATGGATACAAACTATAACCCCAAGACTTTCAGACTGCTTTGTGCTCCAGGGAACCACAGATATGTATGTATGTGGTGTGTATATAGTGTATATACATAAATAATGGGCAGCACAGCTCCGCAGGATACATAGGAAAATGCCCGGAGGCCTGACAGGACATCAGCAGATTGGAGTGCCAGCGTGTGTCCAACACCATGACCTGCTTGACTCGTGTGTGTGTGTGTGTGTGTGTGTGTGTGTTGCGTGTGTTACTCTCTTGGCTCAGTCTTGATGTTCTTCAGCATTATATCTGCTCCCAAACAGACTCGAGTCCTGTGCCACGCGTTGTGCTGTTCTCAGGATTCACCGCTTCGAGCCCGGAGTGTGAGTTTCCAGCCGCCTCTGAACATACAACACCAAACGGACCTGAGAGCCACATCAGACGAACCGACAGGGTCAGCGCAGTCGAAGCGTTCCCAGCGTTAGCGCATCCATTCCCAGCGTTCAGCCATCGACTGACCGTCTGATTTACAGGTGCTGAAATTTTACAGTGCAGTTACATTACTGAGAAGTTACATCATCCTCCACCTGAGACACGGAAAGGAGGACAAAAAAAACCGTTTACATGCTTTTACAGGTTAAAGACGGAATGGGAACATTTCAATTTTTTTCTTCATCGATTCCATTACCGAGTTTTTTTCAAACTGATTTAGTACAAATAAATCTTTTACCTTGTCACACGATTTCTAAAAGCTGTATACTCAAACAGCAGAAGCACTCACCAAATCTGCAAACCATACACTAATTTCTTGGCCTCTGATTTAGTTTTCAATTTCATAAAACACTTTTTGCACACAATTCTCTATGAAACGCACAATAATCTAACAGGATGATGGCAAAGGTGTTTGCAAATGTTTGCTTTTGAGATGTGTTTGTGATGTTTTGAATGCAGTTTCTTCATTTTGCAAGAGATGAGAGGATATTTTGCATTTTGTGTGTGCATCTCTCGGATTTGTGTGTGTAAAGTTTTTGAATAATAAAAAAGGCTATTAAGTTTTTGTAAAATGTAAGTAGCTGGAAAAAAAAACGCGTATATGCAGTGATGCGATTGGCTCTTTCACTCAGAATGCGGCTTTTGAGCGTTGCATTTTTTCCCCCATTCAAACTATTATACAAGAGACATGTCTTTGACCATAGACACATATCTATGGTTTTAAACAGCCATTCAGAAATCTTTGTATTCGCTATGGTGTTCATCACAGCAGCAAATTGTAAATATTAGACCAGGTTATTTATTTTTCAAAGTTTTTCTGGCACTTTCATCTGGACTACAACATGCCCTAGATATTGATTTAGAAACATGTTTTGATTCTTTATTTGTTTGGTGCCACATCAAGTCCTCTATTAATTCTATATAACTGCCAATGAAAAATTCTTCTAAACATATCATTAATCTTAGGTAATTTCAATATCAATAAGGCTAGATGCCAAGGTGCAACTGGACTTATTTAATGAACTAAGGGTTGTATTTTTTAACAAAGATTAATAACTTCAGTAGCAAATGTAGCTATTGCTCATAATTAATTGTTAATGCATTAACTAAGGTTAACTAATGAGATCATATTGTAAAGTGTTACTTATTGGTCAGACTTATTAGCCTAATTCTTTTGCACTTTAATCTGTGTGAATTTTTTATTTTATACATATTTTTGTGTGTGTATTACTTTATTGTATGTAAATGTTCAGTTCTTTTTGTTAGCAGGAACGTTATAGTTTTATGACAGCACTTGTTTGTTTCCACTAAAATTCAAATACTGTGTGATAATACCGTATACAGTTGCATTAATGGCAACATGAAAATTTCATACCGTCATATGTCTAGTTGACAGTTAAGTGCAAAATAACAAAAATGTGGTTTATATTTTGCTTAGTATTCTAAAGCACAGCAAAAAAACTTTTTACAGTTTTAGAAAGATGTTATTCATTTAAACATTAATTTTAAATAGTAAAATAATACACTGTAAAATGATTTTTCGAAGTTGTTGTAAATAATTGCACATTTTACAAGAAATTAAATCAGCATATTGATTGCAGTGAATTGCAAACTAGTTTTATTACACTGTTGCTGGTGATTTTTGTTGTCGTGTTTTAGTAACGTTTATGACTAAAAAATGTGCTTTTGGGAGTCTGTTTATTAATTTTCAGTGTTTTACTGAGAATTATAATAAATAACAACTAAATATTCTATAAATACATTTAATATAGATCATCTTGATTTTAGCATTTTTTAATTCATTATTTCTGAATTAATTCAAAAGCAGATATTGCAAAAAACTAATTTAGGGAGCATTTCACGCAAACTGAGATTATATGTATTTTCTTCACTGATAAACTCATATTTCTGAAGGAAATTGTCAGAAAAAATATAACTATTACTAATGGACATGAAATGTACCCTAAATTGTACTCCAATAATTTGTTTAAAATCCACAAGTGCTTTGCTTACCAAAACTGCTGAAAACTAATTTTCATGCCAAAATCTATGTAGAATATATGCTAAGTGTACTATAAACAACATGTTTTAAAATGTATTTTGTTCTTCAAATGCTAAATAAATATTAGAAAATGTGCTTCAAGGGCCAAGAAAACACTTTTCCAATCTTAAAATACATATATATGCTAAGTGTACTATAAACAAGATATAATATAATATACAATATATATAATATAATACTATATATAATAGAGATAGATAGGAATAGATAGATAGATAGATATATTAGATAGATAGATAGTATAGATAGATAGATACAGATATATAAAATAGCCCCAAAATTTATGAAGAAATATTTTGATTTATTTGTCTTTTAAATTAGTAATTGAATTAACCTTATTTATTTATTTAGTAAAACTTTTTACTTTTTAATAACCATTATAATTATCAAAAACAAATATATATATATATATATATATATATATATATATATATATATATTGATAGCCATCTTTTATACAAAGTTTGGAATTAGATATTTACACTAGAATTTTGTGCATCTATTCCAAGTCTTCACATGACGTCAGATAACACGTGATATTTGATGTCAGTGTTATGATTCAGTCAGTATGATGTCTGTTCCACTCATATTTAGTAATGTTGTGGTTTGCTGGTTTAGTGTGGTGGACGGAGAATTCAGTGTTTATTTGTTCTGGTTTTCTCAAAGCCTTCTGATCCTGTTCTCAGCAGCTAATTCTCTATTTCTATCACGCTAAACCTCCTACCAGGCATATCCCCCGTCAGACATGTTTCAGGTCAGTAACCTATGAAGGCTGTGACGCACCTTCGGGTTATTTACTCTGTCTGTGTGTGTGTGTGTTTGTGTGTGTGTGTGTGTGTGTGTGTGTGTGCTGAACTAAGCCACTCAGAAACGCTGAGTCAGTCTGAACTCACTCTGCTGGCAGGGGGCGTGTCTGTTTATGGCTCCGCCCCCTCTGTGAAATTGTGTGTCTCTGTTAGTTTGTTTAGCTGTTTTGTTTTTAAAGCAACAAAGCCAGCGAGAGAGAGATTGTTGTTCTCCTGACTTCATTCAGTCTGAGAGCCTGAAGTATGTGACCTTTCCACCAAAATCTTTCCATATTTAATAGCTGCTCACACAAAAATGTGCACATTGGTTTTCTCATACAAATACCACCGAATTAACAGTGTTTATATGACCAAAAAGAATGTCTATTTGCATTTATATGTTTATTTATTAAACCAAACTTTTTTATACAGATGCCATACAGCTATATTTGGACACTGAATCATATATGTGGGTGTGTGTGTGTGTGTGTGTGTGTGTGTGTGTGTGTGTGTGTGTGTGTGTGTGTGTGTGTGTATATACAGTACAGGTCAAAGTTGGAACATTACTATATTTTTAATGTTTTTGAAAGAAGTTTCTTCTGCTCATCAAGCCTGCATTTATTTGATCAAAAATACAGGAAAAAAAATTTAATATTGGTGATATATTATTTCAATTAAAATAATTGTTTTTAAATTTATTATACTTTAAATTATCATGTTATTTCTGTGATGCAAAGCTGAATTTTTTGGATCATTACCACATGATCCTTTAGAAATCATTCTAATATGATGGATTCATTATCAAAGTTGGAAACAGTTCTGCTGCTTAATATTTTTTTCAGAACATGTGATTCTTTTTAGGATACTTTGATGAATAAAAAGTAAAAAAAAAAAAAAAAAGAAGCTATGTTTTTAAAATATAAATATTTTGTAATAACAATATACACTACTGGTCAGTAATTTGGGGTCAGTATTTTTTTTTTCTTTCTTTTTTTTAAATAAAATCAATACTTTTATTCAGCAAAGGATGTGTTAAATTGATAAAAAGTGATAGTAAAGAAAATATATTATTAGAATATATATTATTAGAATTTTTTTTGTTGTTGTTGAATAAATGCAGTTCTTTTTAATATATATAATGTTGTTTAAGGGGAGAAAATATTTTTAACATAAAAAAAAATTAATATAATGAATGAGTTTCCAAAAAGCATTTTTGTTTGACAGACATATATATATTATATATATATATATATATATATATATATATATATATTTATATATATTATATATATATATATATATATATATATATGTGCAAATATATGTTTATTTAAACAGATGCAATACAGCGGTTCCCAGCTGTAAAAATAAAATATTTTTCAAAGATTATTTGAATTTGTTTTACAAGAAAATTTAAGTTTTTTAACTTCAAAGTTTCACATTAAATTCAGTGTGTAACTTGGTGTTTATTTTTAACTATTTATTAAATTTACTAGCAATTTCTGATTGCAAATTGTTGTAATCCTACACTATTTCAGTCTTTCTGCTTCTAAATGTTACATTTAATTAAATTCTCATTAATTCTTGCTGTTTCTTTGCAATTATTTGTGAAATTTACTGTGAAAATTGTTTTAAAAGAAGTCCTACAACAGATATTTTCAATAGTATTTGCACATTTGAATATACATGCCTTTTATAAACATATAGGAGCCACGGTTTACCTGGAAACAGATCAGATTAGATTAGATTAGATCAGGTTTAATGTTTTACTACGGTACGAGAGAAGTATTCAGTGTCTCAGTAGTTTCTTCAGATAGTAATGCGATTAAAGAAGAGCAGATGGAGAATAAAATCCTCTTGTTAGACGTCAGAAAAAGACTTTAGTAACCTCAAGAGTTGTCTAAAACTGTGCCAAGATGCCAGAATTTGTAATCAGAAAGTCACAGATCTCAATATGAACTCAAACATTTCTCATATACTATTCCATAGTTTTATATATCTGCTCTTTTACTGTATGTAAAAGATATTGTTTGTGTCTAAAGCTGTTATTTTATATCACCGATATGTTATTATAGCTTTTGTTAATATTTTAAAAAATTGATTTAATTTTTATATTTAAAAAAATGTTTTTAATTTTTATTTCTTAGTTTATTTTATTTTATTTTTAGTTATTTTAGTAGTTCAAGTTAAACTAAATGAAAATGAGAAATGTTGACTTGAAATTAAGTTTTTATAAATTTTATTTTATTTCAGTTAATGTTTATTTTATTTAAAATAATGAAAATGTTTTTATGGTTTTATTTTTTAGTTAACCTTGTGTAAAGCAGTGGTGTTGTATTTTTTTTGTATCATTGACATAATATTATAGTTTTTATTATTATTTTGAATTTGATGTTATTTTTATATATATAGTTTATATACTGTATATATATATATATATATAATTTTTGGGAATTGTGTTGTGTTTTTTATTTTTTTTATTTTATTTTTTATTTTTTAAAGTTGCCTTGGCAATTAGCTAAAAATATGTGTTTTTAATATTTAATATGTATACTTTAATATTGCATTTTATATTTCTATATATAATAATATTATATTTATTTATATAAAAATAACCAGGTGTTTATTTTATTTTATTTTATTTTTTTTTTTTTATTTTAAATAGTCTTATGGTTTCAGTTTAATAGTTTTTATTGACCTGGTCTGAAGTAGTGGTTCTCAGTTAGAAGGGCTGTAGGATGACTTGAATGATTTAAATTAAGTTATAGTAAAATCACATTTAATTAAAGTTACATTAAAGTTACATTAAAGTCACATTTAATTCAAATCGAGGCATATAGCTGAATATTTGCTTTAGTTTCCCCCTCAACAACTGTCATTTTATTAATACAGCACAGTTCCTGAAACTTCTGGAATCACAGAATAATTGTGGTTAAATGATCTGAATATATTAAGACTCCCAGTTTCTGGTGAACAGTTAAAAACAAGCAGCTTTGTCATCAAATACAGCGTTGGAATTGCCGATCTAAAGCATTTCATGAAAAACAAAGCAGATACGTATAAATCAGCTCTTTGTGGTGATATAATGTTAGTTAAGTGGAACAAGCGCTGCTAAACAACATTTTGTTAATCTACCAACTTCCTTCTTAAAGTGGTTTAAAACCGCTCATTATGCAAGCATAAATAATCTTTTCTGTTTATGAACCACTGGTGTATGTAAATACTCTACGTTTGGCTTATGTGGCATGAGTGAGTGATTTTATTTCCCCATTTGTATTTACAGTAAATGCACTACACGTGTTACGCAACCCGCTGTGTTTACACACATGAGGTTTCCAGTGAATTCTGCTCGGTTCACAGTAAAAGCTCGGACAAGGCCTCACACACAAAAGTAAAAGCACACACATACACACACACTGACCTGCAAACAGTGCAGCACAGCTGTAATTAGAGGTTGAGTCACGGGGTTGCACAATGCAGGACGTGTAATCATATTACTGCAGCTTATCTGTCTCGCCAAGGGCACCTGGTGTACTCTGATCCCGCTCCAGTGTGTGTCAAACTGATGCCACAGAAACACTCACACAGCTAGAGAAAGTCTCTTCTGCTCAGCAAGGCTGCATTTTGTTTGAACTATAAAAATACTGTAAAAATTCTTAAATATTATTCTAATTAAAAACAGCTTTTTTCTGTGTGAATATGTGTTAAACTGTAATTTATTTCTGTGATGCGCAGCTGTATTTTCAGCATCATTACTCCAGTCTTCAGTGTCACATGATCTTCAGAAATCATTCTAATATGACACTGAAGACTGGAGTAATGATGCTGAAAATAAAGCTTTGATCACAGAAATAAATTAAATGTTAACATGCATTCACATAGAAAATAGTTATTTTGAATTCTAAAAATATTTCACATTTTTATACAGTATTTTTGTTTGAATAAATGCAGCCTTGGTGAGCAGGAGAGATTTTGAACTATTGTTTATGTGATGTCTCTTAATCGTTATGCTGTCCTCAGATGCGGATGTCTTCAGATCAGTCATTTCAGGACACAGAGTTTCATAATATAAATAAGGTTTCATAATAAATTGGGGTTTAGCAAGCCCACATCCTAATCTAGCTCTTAGAAACCTGGCATTGTATATTAGAAATATTGAGGAATTACTGTTTTTCTAAGTCACTTATACGTCTGCTAAATGCATGTTAAAATCAATGGAGGAACAAGTGTTTCTGGACATGAGTGCTATAAAGAGGTCTGACTTTAACACATGCACTGATAAAAGAGACAACATGATTTATTGGCATCATAAACATCAATTAAATGAACAAAAGAGCAGTCATTCTCAATCTTTTTGACTTGGATTTATTAACAACAATATTCAAAGGTCCAACAATAGTTTCTGTAAATTAAATTTAAGATTACGACTCTTTTTAACAGATAATTTTACATATTTTTTTTCCGTTGTTTTTTTTTTTATTTTAATTTAGTTATTTATTATTGTTGTGTTATTATTAATTATTGTTGTTATTATTATTTTTTTATTATTAATTTCTAGTAGTTTTTTGAGAGTCTGTTAAAAATTTTAGGGTAAACTGACCCCAAAAATTTTTATTTTTACTCAGAAAAGGCTAGTAAATTTCACCAATAATTACAAAGAAGTGTAAAGAAACACACTGAATTAAAAATTAACTTTTGAAGTAGAAAGACTGAAACTGTATTTTCTTGTAAAGCATAATTCAATAATCCATGTTTTTATTTCTTTTGGAAATTTATTTTTTCTACATTGTGTCCTAAATTGCAAATATTGGCTGCATGATTGTTTATACTGCTGCAAAATCATCATGATTTTCTGTAAAGCTGATTTGAAACTGTGTTTTTGTGAAAAGCACTATACAAATAAATTTGACTAGAAAAATGTTTATTCTTTATTTAAATTTCAATGGAATTTTAAAATGTGTTGAATGTACATGATTTCATAATTTTTTTAAATGGTATTACCTTACACAACTTTCCTTTTTTTACATTTTATTAATTTACTATTTCTTTTTATGTGACTTCCATTATTATTTGTTTTTAATTTACATAACTTCCATTTTTTTAATGTTATTCATTTACTTGTCGTCCATTTTTTATTAATTCACATAACGTCCATTTATTTATTTTTTTAAATGTTATTTATTTACATGACTTCCATTTTTTATTAATTCACATAACTTCCATTTATTTTTTTTTTTTTTAATGTTATTAATTTACATTATTTTTTTATTTTAAATGTTATTAATTTAAATGACTTCCATCTTTTATTAATTCACATAACTTCCATTTATTTTTATTTTTTTAAATGTTATTAATTTACATTATTATTTTTTTATTAATTCACATAACTTCCACTTATTTATTTATTTTTTTTAAATAAATTTTATTAATTTACATGACGTCCTTTTATTTATTTTATTACATTTTTTAATATATTAATTTACATGACTTCCAGGTTAGAAGCAATATTTTTAAATGACCTCATATATCAGGCTGCAGAAACCCTTTGTTATAACAGTATATACATATTGATTTTTTGCGTATTTTTAACACTTGTTTTGACTCATCTTGAATGAATCAAACCCCTGATTGAGAACCACTGGCCTAAAACAGCAGTGGACCAAAATATTACTACAGTAACTCACAAGCTTTCTGCCAAAATACCAATGCAACTAGACATTACTCTGAGCCTCCTTTGGTCTCGGGTTCCTCTGTTCATGTGCAATTGTGGGTTTTTCCTGGTGAAAAAAGGTGAACATGATGCCAGTAAAGTAATCATTCACGTCTGGAGCACAAATGCTGAACTTTCAGACTCTGTTCCGGAGGTTTGATCATTAACAGGAACAGTAAAAGCGATGCTTGACTTATTAAAAACACCACTGATTAACCGAGAAAAAACACATTTCCAAATGAATCACGGGGTGAAGCCTAGAGAAATTCCCGGCTTGTGGAAGTATGAATGTCAAGTTGTGTTGTCATTAAACCCAGAGAGAGAGACAGAGCAGAGAAATGGAGTCTGTCTGGACGTTACATAAGCTGTCATTATGTGCCATTCTCGCTTCGGGGCTCGGTTACATCACTCTGAACTTTGCCGTGCTGCGCTCGTGTTATTTTTGGAAGCCGTGTGAAAAGTGCTAATGTCAGTTACCTTTGCAGAGCTAAGAGAGGAAAAAACGAGGGAAGTGGGGAAAGTAAACAAGAACAAAGACATCTTTCTTCCCGTCAGACGCTCCTGGGAAAAGAGGAGGAGAAAACGAGCGCAGTTCAAGTGAGGATTGTTGATGAGTTTACAGTTTTTCTCCAGGAAGAAATGAGTGCATGGAGAAATCCACAGAAACAGACGGACGCTGAATATGAGCCTGTCATCATGACATCAGTCTCGATCTGTTTTGTGTTTAACCTCGTTTGGCTCCAGATGTGGATCAGGAAACCCAATCATACTGTAGAACAACAGACTACAGACAACAGACGTTTCAGCTCAGAGTGAATTCTCAATATAATTTACAACATTCACAAGCCATTGTACTTTCATATTTGGCAGAAAAAATGTCAGGCTGGACCTTAATTATATCCCATTACATCAGTGGTTCTTACAAACCTCATAAAACCATTTTAAAATATTATTAAAAATACAATATTATTTAATATTTATTATATTAATAATAAATGTTTATTAATATAATTATTTTAAATGGTTTTGTTTTTTGTTTTATTTTATTTATTTTGTTTGTCTTGGGGAAAAAAACAACATTGGAAACCTTGTATATGCATACCATCAAAAGTGTTTCTGAATGATTAAGATTTAATGTAATATGCAAATCAGCATATTAGAATGATTTCTGAAGGATCATGTAACACTGAAGACTGGAGTAATGATGCTGAAAAATCATCTTTGATCATAGAAATAAAATAAATAAGAAATAAATAAGTTTAACAGATATTCACATAGACGGCAGCTGGTTTGAATTCCTAAAATATTTCACAATTTGTACTGTATTTTTGATCAAATAAATGCAGCCTTGGTGAACAAAAGAAACTTAAATCCTCAAAAACATAAAAAAAAAATCATTTTGACTGGTAATTTCTAATATTTAGACCTTGAAAGTCATGTAAATGAATAAAATATATTTTATAATAACTATACCATTTTCTAGTCATGTCAAGCTCTAAAATATTTTATCAAGAAGAAAATGTAAGTGAAAATATATATATATATATATATATATATATATATATATATATATATATATATATATATATATATATATATATATATATATATATTTTTATCCCACGGAGAACTGTAAAAGTAATTGGGCTTTGGGGTCAAATAGTTTGTGAAAGCTGCTGCATTGGACTTTTCTTTTCTCTTTAGAATAACATTCACTGATGGATTGTGCATGATAAGAAACATACATTAAGAATGTAAGATTTCATGTTATTATCATATTTAATGGATTGTATCTATCCGCTGCTGCTGCTGTTGTTCTCCAGCAGATGTGCCGCAGCTGGAATCTCTGGTGACTCATTGGCTGCAGAATTTTTGGCAGCGGAGTGATGCGATGGATGCTGGTGCTGCGAGAGAAACAGGCCAAAACACAAACCAAAAAAACACAGGCGAGCGAGAGAGAGAGAGAAAAGGAGTTGGAGAGTCTGCGCGCCTGCATTAGTTTGGCGTGCGTCCAAGGCAGCCATAATGCAGAGACAGAAATGAGGCTGTTGGAGGGACACCAGGTCTCAGAGAACAAAGATGTGTGTGCTTCTAACGCCGGCAACTGGGGCTCGCTTGGCAGCGCACACGTTTTCCCATCAACCTTTGCCTTGGAAGCGCGCCACTCCAGTTTCCAGGCCTGCAAAGAGGATTATGGCGAGATCAAGAGGAGGGAAAGAGAGACAGACTGACATAAAAACACAGAGCAATTCAATCTGCAGCTACATGCCGCACAAAACTCTTTCCCCAAAATGCACCTCTTTAACCCTCATAATGCATTCAAAATCTGTAGATTATTTTCACATTCTGGGGGATCATTGTTAACCATTGTTATTTTAGAAAATAGTCATAATGTAATATTTTTCAGCTAAAACCACATTGTATCTGATCAGTAAATTGTCATTAATATGAATTCAGTGTTTTTTAAAGTTATCATGTTATTGCATTAACATTTTTTTAATAATAAATTTTTTAACTATTTCAAATTTCAGATTACACATGAACCAAAACAACAACAACAAAATATGACGCAAAATATATACATATTTTTTTCAATATTGTTGTAAGAAATTCATAAGAACATACAATCTGATAATTATTAACCGCATTGGAATCATTGGAATTCAGTTAAATTCCTTTTGAATTACGCATTATAACTTATGATTGCTCAAAAACAGTCCACATTTATGCAACCTACTTATTTATATCTAACAAAAATACATAAATATCACTTTAAAAAGTTTTCAGACCAAATATATGAATTTTGTTGCATAAACTTTCACTTTTAGATAAAAAATTGAAAAACATTTTTTAATGCCGCTTCATGCTGCTTCGTCAATAGACAAACATATTTATGTTCATTAACAAAATTGAGTGTGTGAGACATGAAGAAAAGGCTAAATATATTTTACAAAAGATTTTGACACAAATATAACTTCATAGATAATTTAACAAAAAGTATTTTTGACACTAATGGCACTCCATACATACCCGGGTCAAAAATGACCCGAACACAAAACATAACTTTTTTTTATTGGTTATATCTCTTAAAAAATATTTTAGAAAAATGTGATTATGTGTATTTTAATAATAATAATGTGTATTTTAAGGGTCTTCAAGCATTTGCAAAAGCCTGCATTTTTAGAAATTGTTATGTATAATTTACGGGTCAAAATGGACCCGTATGCATTATGCATTTACGAAGGTTAAGTCAGTGCATTGGTAGCGCTCCACCATAAAACTTCCTGTCCTTTTTGAGTCAAGCACACTGATATTTATGGGTTAACACTAAACAATATAACGTGACGACTGTCAGCGGGACGAATGTGTGCAGCCGAAATCCTTTGCATTGATCTCCGACAGGCATGCAGTTTTTTATTTTTTCTCCAGTGTGGCGTGTTTCTGCGCTGATTACTCTGAGAGAAATATTTATTTCTGTCCCACCCTTTAACAGCGTCCCATCGAGGTGATGCTGAGATTTACTGCATGCACACTCAGCAGCAGGCGTGCAGAAATCTAGTGCATGCATTAAATCAAAGGCTTGTGCATTCAGACAAGAAGCAAACATGGCGAACCCTGTGCGTTTTCCTGTCGTATTTCACTGCACGGGAGGTCTGCTCACAAGAAAAGGGAAAGTGACCAAAACATCGTAAACAGGAAGTGGTTAATCACACAGGCTATCCAGATAAGGCTGTGGTCTCCATAGCTATGCCTTCCTGTGCGACGAACCAACCAATCAGAGACGAGACTCTCACTGTGCAAGCGGTAATGTTCACAACATTACCAGAACATGCAATTACATCAGTGATTGGTTTCATTTCCATGCACGCGCATTCACTGGTTTTGAGAAAAGTCATCATGATTAATAGAAGTGCTCAAGTGGATTAAGTTATTCACATTAAAAGCTATTTGTATAATTCACTATTCAGCACGCACCTATCCTGTCTACGCAAAGATTAAATTGGGAATGCTTAATTGGACAATGTGCTATTTAAATATTAAACGGCTTTAGCACATCAAAGCGTGCCATACAAAGCTTTTTTTTAATTATTAAAGAGACGCAGTGTGTGTGAGTAACACAGGATCTGTGAGCGCTCTCTCTCTCTCTCTCTCTCTCTCTCAGATGAGATTCATCACATTGCATCACTTCACAATAATACAACTCTTACTACACTACACGGTGAACAGGGAACTAATGTTTCACTAAAGTTTTATATAAGTTATAAAAGTGTTAGGACAAAATGTTCTTAAAGTAATGTTTATGGAATGTTTTTATAACTTTATTATATTCGATATACGTCATAATGTTGGGAGATAGTTCTTCTCAGTTAATATGTTGTTTGTACATGTTCAACATTCAAAGAAAAAATATCTAAGTCACGATAAGAAAACTGTAACATTTTTAGAATATTAAAAATAAACATTCACTAATGTTATATTTTGGGTTAAAATAAAGTTTTGGAAGAAATATTTTTGTAACCTTTAAGTTAACCAGAAATGGCTTATTAAAGTCTGTCGAACACCGAATTGTTTTCTTGCTCTTCTTTGTTTTTGCTTAAGCAGTTCCTGAGGGGAAAACACTGGATATTAGATTTGTGATTATTTTGAATATTTAGAATTAAATTAACAATTTCAGATAACAAATTACCCAGTGCTCATCTGGACAGTGCTAATTTATATAACAGATTAATACAGAATTCAACCGATGTGTTTGTAAATGAGCTATTTTACTGCCAATTCAAATCTGCATCATCAGTTAGTTTTATTGTTTTCAGTGTTTCATAACCTAAAGATGTTTTTGTACATATCAGTAATTTGATATGAATAATTTGATCTTTTGGTTTGCATCAGGGTTATTATAGTTAACTAAAACCATTTAAAAAAATGATACTTAAAATAAAATTTAATTGAAATACAATAATATACAGTGGTGGCCAAAATGATTATAACACTAGTATTTCCAGCAGCTAAAAATGGTTTTAAGTCAGTTATTTCTATCTTTTGCTTTAGTGTGTCAGTAGGAAATATCAGTTCACATTTCCAAACATTTATCATTAATTGTAATAATGCAGTGAGATGTTTGTGCTGCACACAGAGATGTGATCTGATCATCATCAGTCTGTCTGGAGTCACATGAAGAAACAGAACAAACTGAGACAGACTCAATCCAGAAGAACTGGTAACGTCCCCAAGATGCTCATTCTGGTGCAGCTTGGTCTTAATCTCAGTCGTCCAAAGAATGCTTTGGCTTTTTTAGATGTTTTTTGGTAAAGTGTAATCTGGTCTTGTTTGCAGCTTGTGGTAAAGCCTCTGTGTTTGCTCTGGTGAAGTCTTCTCTTGATTGTAGACTTTGACAGAGACACGTCTGTCTCCTGGAGAGTGTTCTTCTCTCGGCTGGATGTTGTGAAAGGGTTTTTCTTCATGCTCCGATCATCACCACTGTTGTCCTCCATGGACGTCCAGGTCTTTTTATGTTTCTGAGCTCACCGGTGCGCTCTTTTTATCTCAGAATGTACCAAACTGTTGATTTGGCCGCTCCTAATGTTCCTGCTCTCTCTCTGATGGACTTGTTCGGTTTTTGAAGCCTAACAATAGTCTGTTTCACGTGTATGGAGAGATCCTTTGACTGCATGATGTGCTTCACAGCAACAGCTTCCAAATGCAAACTGCACACTTAGAATCCACTCCAGAACTTTTACCTCCTTAACTGATGTAGAAATAACGGATGAATAGCCCACATCTGTCCATTAAACAGCTTTTGAGTCAGGTGTCCAATTCCAAATGGTCCCTTGAAAAAGGGGGGAGGTACATACTAAAGAGCTGTAGTTCCTTAACCTTTCCTCCAGTTGTGATGATAATACCCTCAAATTAAAGCTCAGAGTGTGAAATTAAGCCCATATTTATTATATAACTATAACTTGAATATGTTTTGCTCAACAGCTAAAATAATAAAAACTGTGTCAGTGTCTATATACAAATACACCGACCTGTATATATACACACACTCATAAAAAGATCTCCTTGTAATTTTTTTTTGTGCATTTTTTTTTTAATTCATGTATAACATATATTTACATTTACTTAGCAGATTTTTTTTTTTTTTATCCAAAGTGATTTAGACATTATGAATACAACAAGTTCTTTATATAAAAGCGCAATATTTGTTCCTGTATACTAAGATTAGTATTATTTTAGGGTTTTATTTCTACATGGGCGTTAGTTAGGTCTGTGTTCTCTGTGGCTGCTAGTAAACTTCTGTCACTATCAACCCCCATCAAATCCTTGCACTAGTAAACCACACGTCTGCTGCCCATCTACACGCAATATCCCTGTAAAGTAGATTCACAAGACTACAGAAATAAAATCAGCCGCCCAATCAAAGTAACTAGGGGTGAGTTTCCCAAGACAAGGCCTTAGGTGATGGATGTTCCAATTCTACTAAACCACCTTACATAAGAGCCTTAGTAGGGGGAGGTTTACCTAGAAAACCTGATGGCATGACGACAAGGGAACGCCTGCGTGAAGGTCTGAGCCCAGAGAAAATGCCAGTAAGCAACATGTGCTCTAATCTCGCACGTTAGTCACTGGAGAGGATTACGTCGAGCAGAAAGTGTTTATCCTGCACTTTAAAGCCATAACACTGAACAATGCATTCCAGTTGAACGCAGAAAAGGCTGACATTGTTCTGCGTGTCATTCACATTTCCTGCTGTTGCTGACTCGTGCGTTTAGGCGGAACTGAAATGCATGTCGTATGGTGGTGCATTGACAGGCGTAATGTTATGCATTGCATCACCTTTGGTGTTGTTCGCGAAAGGAGATTTACATGACCCATGCATTTACATAGTTTCCTTTTATCTTGGTTTCAGACACATTATAGCAGCACGCTCCCCTTCCTGACCGCCTGCTGTAACTTCTGCTGTCAAAACAGAAATGCAAAAAAGCAGCAATGATCATGTTTCTGGGCTGCGCCCAACATGCACTCAATGTCAGCGTGTTTTTTGGCTTTGCAGCGACTCGTTCAGCAGAGCATGTTCACAGATCTCTGGACTGCTGCCAGTTTAGGCTTGGTTTGTTTTTCCACGGATGGGTGAGGTATGTGCCTAAGTCTTTTACTTCCTCATGAGTGCCTGCAAAAACAAGTCCAACTCGGTGCCTGCGGCTCCTGAATCACCTCCTCCGAGAAAATCAGCTTTGTGTGCTGATCGGAAAGACGTTCAGACAGACAGAGAAAGGGGAAAAACTGTGTTGTTGCAATGTTGACATAATTCCATATTTCACTGTGCAACATAATCATAATGTTTGCTTTCGTTTTGGAAGAGCTGCACCTATGACCTACATGCAGCCAAGCAAAATCATTGGCCAACTCAGTTTCGGTCATGCATAAATGAACCTAAAAAACCCTCATATTTGGAAAGGCAGAACCACGTGGTCTTTGCAAAGGGACTTTCCATAATTTAGCCAGCCGTCATGAATCACATGCTCTTGGCAGGCATGAATCAGGCTTTGAGACTGAACGAAGTCCAGCGCGGATGAATAATCTACCAGCACAGATATTCCAGACACACACGGCTCCCAAATGCACTACTGATTAAATCAGTAAAAACTCCCTAAGAACTGCTGGGAAGTCAGAAGCTCATTCCAGTGTTTTTTTTTTTTTTGTGTGTTTGAGGTTATGGAAGAGTTAAAGGGATGCAGTGGCGCGTGACGTTGCGTTGGCAGGCGCACTGGAATGTGAGGGTTTTAAGATCACATTTACTCACAGCCATCAGTTGTGCAACAAGTTACCATTGCATTGGATCTCCAGTTGGGCCATTGCTGCTCTGCAGAACCGTACGAACTCTGCAACCCTTAAAAGTCAATAAAAGTTGATTATTTACACACAGTTGGATGCCAGACAGGATAGAAATAAAGAGCACACATTTGCTCAAAGGATGGAAGTTTTGACATTTTGATAACTAATTACAGGATGGGATGTATTAGAGTGATGAGCCAACTAATAACTCATGAAATCCATTGCAAATATGGTTGTTTGCTCCTGGAGAATGATTTCATTGTCTTTTGGATATTACCAGACTTTTGGATATTGTAAGACTAACAGGATGGAAAGTGATATTGACAACACAAACACTTTAAAGAGATTGATTAATGTTCTGTTGGTTCAAATGTTTCCATCTTTAAAGCTTGAGAGTTGTTGTATTAATTATTCTGACTGAAGAATATATATATAAACCCTCTATTCACATCTTTGTTTCCCATAAACAAATGCAATATATAAATATCGCTCTTACTGCTGGTATTTATCAGATGCAATAGAAGCTTCAATACTTCTTCCCACCAGAGTCCAGATCAGCTCAGAGTCGTTGCCGCTATGGAACTCGTAATGCAGGTTCAGGAATAAAATAAAATAATAGATTTACTCTTAATAAATTACTCAGAGACTTGTTTAAAAGAAGTTTAACGCATCACCATAGGAAATGGTTTCGCTTTATTAAAACAATAACTCATAAGCAAATAACAATAGAAGTAAATAGCATCAACCATGACGTTTTATAGTAACAAAAACAATGCAAATTCATTACACATTCATACACACATACACCTACACCGGTTGCTATGGATACAGGAAGCAAGACCCTTCACCTAGTAGCAACCTCACAGTGGCAAAAGTTCAGATGAAGTAATTGTAGCATATTTTACATTAAAGCAAATGAATCTATCTCTATTTTTAATCTAAACAATTACAACATCTTAAGGCTTAGGCTAAGCAAATAACTGTTTCTAAACTGCATAGCATCATTTCTTTTAAGATAAGATATAACATATCACAATACAACACTTTAAGAAAGAAGGTCCATTCTGCAACATTATTGCAAAATGCACTTTCTTGCACAATCATGATACAGTTAGCAAAAAGCATACATACGTGGCAGTCTTAACTGTTGAGCAAACTCTAGGAGAATGTACAGTACTATGCAAAAGTCTTAGGCCATTAGTATTTTCACCACCAACAACAACAACAAAAAATGGTTTTAAGCCAGTTACAGGATGATGATGAGATCAGATCTCTGTGTGGAGCACTGGTTGTTGTCAGACTCCTTGTGCATAGAAAAATCTAACTTGATTATTACAATTAATGGCAAAAGGAATGTTTGGAAAAGTAAACTGTTATTTCCTACTGACTCACTAAAGCAACTTATAGAAATAACTGGCTTAAAACCATTTTTTTTGTTTGTGAAAATACTAATGGCCTAAGACTTTTGCACAGTACTGTATATCTCATTACTGCCTTTTAAGGCTTTTCGGGTTTTGTGGCAGACAATTGCAATCTCAAAGCACTGATATCATTTCCGAGAGATTGCAACTCCAAATTAAAGTTCACCAACTCAATCATTTCTTTCAGCATTCTCATCATTTTCTCATTCAAATCCTCCTGTTTTCGCATCAGTTGAATTGTTCTTCTTAATCTAAAAACAATTTCCTGCTGCTCCATCAGTTGGGATTCTGTCCTGTTTTCCTCCATGTTTCTTCTTCTTCTTCTTCTTTTGTCGTTTGACTTCTTTGCTCCAGTTCCTCTACGAGAAGATCATCAAAGTCAGTTTCTAGTTTACCTGGTTCATTAACACAGTTACCGAGTGAGAATCGATTGTGAATGGGAAATTCCATATCTAATGAATCACCATTTACGACAGAGTTCAACATTTTATCTAAAAAATATTAACACATGTTTCTTCGGGACATGGAAAGTCAGATACCCATTTGATCTTTCTTTAAGAGAATAAAATATGTGATACAGTTTGTTTACTTTTATAACTGAATGTCTTAATTACATATGTTCCTCGTTTTAGTTATATTTTCCCATATTTGGATTGGTCACCATTGTATTGGATCTGTAATTGGGTTTTTACTGATCTGCAGGACCTAATGAACTCTACAACCTTTAAAAAATCAATAAAACTTGATTGTTTATTTAAAATTGGTTGGTTGGTTTTGGTTGGTTTGATTGATTGATTGAGTGTGGATGGTTGTTTTTCTTATTTCTTAACCATGTTTTGACATTTTGATATTATAAAACCAATTCCAAACATGATGTAATGTGTTAGACTGACTACACAAATAATACCTCAAATGACTCGATTGCAAAAAGGTTAAATGAGACATCTTTTTTTCAGTCATTTCAATGGCAAAAAGTGTCCCAATTTACCTGAATTCACCTTCCTTACTGTTGTTTGTGAGGTTTTTTCCCCCACAGTGTTACTTGAGACTGATTTCATCGTTTAATGGTTATTATCAAAGATTAACAGGATGGAAAGAGATATTGACAACACAGAAAAGCTATAAAATGTTTCATATTCTGTTTGATCAAAGATTTACATCTTTAAAACGTGTGAGTTCAACATTTTATCCAAAATATTAACACATGTATGATTGGAAAATTAAACCGCATAGCAGGAAACCCAATCAATCATTCTGTCAAGAGAGTAAAGTATGTGACCCTGGAGCACAAAACCAACAATACATTGTATGGGTCAAAATTATTGCTTTTTCTTTTATGCCAAAAATCATTAGGATATTAAAGGGGTCATATGATGCTGCTAAAAAGAACATTATCCTGTGTATTTGGTGTAATGAAATGTGTTTATGCGGTTTAAGGTTCAAAAAACACATTATTTTCCACAAACTGTACATTATTGTTTCTCCTCTATGCCCCGCCTTCTGAAACACGTCGATTTTTACAAAGCTAATCGCTCTGAAAAGCGAGGTGTGCTGTGATTGGCCAGCTATCCAGCGCGTTGTGATTGGCTGAATGCCTCAAGCGTGTGACGGAAATGTTATGTCTCTTAACATATTGTGATTCCTTGTCCGGCCGGAGCGACGAGACATAAACATAAAACCCATTGTAAACGTGATATAAACATGATTTCTAGTCGTGTTTTCTTTTGGAAGTAGTTTTGCTTTCTCAGCGAAACAGCATCACACACTGCGGCAGGCTTGAGGCGGATTCTACGAAGGAGCATACCTTATGCGTGTGCCAACCACATGTGATGACCCCGGGCTGGACACTGCTTCGTCCACGGTGAAAGCCGATTTGGCGAATCACAGTGCACAGTTGATGTATATCCTCAGCGACCAGCACGGATCAGCTCAAGGCACGACGAAGCGGATATTATCCTCTTTTGAAAGGCCAAACAAAGTAGTTTCTCTTTCACAGTGAAACACACAGCGTCTATACGACATGCGGCGGCGGCAACAACAATACTACAACAAGAATAAAAGGTACGCCTTCTTTCTTTGCGTGAACATCTGGGCGGCATTATGCAAATCTTCCTACATACTGATGTAGAGTCATTTCAGGGGGGCGTGGACAAGTGTTAACTTTTATAAAGAATATCTCTTTGGATTGAGACTTTAGTCTTTGCAACTTCACAGATCTCCTTTAATCACCAAGAGCTTGTAACACTCCAAAGAGAAAGAAAAAACTGAAATCGCATCATATGACCCCTTTAAGTAAAGATCATGTTCCATGAAGATATTTATCAAAACCTAATTTTTGATTAGTAATATGCATTGCTAAGAACTTCATTTGAACAACTTTAAAGATGATTTTCTCAATATTTAGATTATTTGCACCCTCTGATTCCAGATTTTCAAAGTTATCCTGTCCTAACAAACCATACATCAATGGAGAGATTATTTATTCAGCTTTCAGATGATGCAAAATAAGTATTTTCTGATGCTTCACTTTATTTAAATCTACATGCATGCATTAAGATGCATTTAGATCAACACTCCTCTTGAAAGCATCGCTCGGTACCTGTTTTTAAGGCACTGGAGCTGCTCTCGTATCCCATTCTGTGCGCCAGCGGCGCGTGCTTCTTCTTGAACCGGGAGTCAAGGCTTTGCAGCCTCATCAGCTCCCGCACCGTCTTGCCCTTCTGCGTCCAGTCCTTGTGTCCGTCGCTCGCGTCGCTCATGCTGTCGGCGCGGTGTTTGTCGTTCATGTCTTCCGCGCGTTTGCTCACATGCTCCGCCGTTAACGCAACCGGGTGGATCCCCATCTGCACGGATCTCCCGTTGAGCGCATGCATGCTCCCGTTGACCAGCGGAACCAGGTTCGGAGGCACGGCGCCGGTCCGACGCGGGTTCGGGCTCTGGCGATTCAGCTCCGGCGATTCAGCTCCTAATTTGTGACCTTGGAGCACAAACCAGTCATAAGTGGCTCAGATATATTTAGTAGCAATACATTGTATGGGTCAAAATTATACATTTCTCTTTTATGCCAAAAATCATTAGGATATTAAGTAAAAATCATTCCATGAAGATATTTATCAAAACCTATTTTTTTATTACTAATATGCATTGCTAAGAACTTAATTTGGACAACTTTAAAGGCGATTTTCTGAATATTTTTATTATTATTTTATTAGAATTATTATTATTATTATTATTTTGCACCCTCAGATTCCAGATTTTCAAATAGTTGTATCTCAGACAAATATTGTCCTCCTAACAAACCATACATCAATGGAGAGATTATTTATTCAGCTTTCAGATGATGCATAAATCTCAATTTCTAGTTTTGTGGTCCAGCTGTAATCTAATTCGTTTACTTTACTAATCTAACGTTTTAATTACATTTCTATTCGTCTCATAGCAAGGCGGACGAACCTCCGTCATCAAAACACACTTTTGATACGTTTCCCTCTTTTTGTCGATGTTTTGAACGCTCTTCCACACCATCAAACGACGCCTGCACAGACACGCTCGCGTCGAGGAGGGAGCGCGGCGCACATGCGCAGAGCGGGTCTTCGAAGAATCAAGTAAATAGAAGCGGCGCGGTGACGTCACCGCTCCCACACCGAGAGCTCGCGGACGCGTTGTGGAGTGCGCACATTGCCATGAACTTCGGAGCATAACTTCGCCGTTTTTCTCGGTGGGAAACTACGACGAGATTTATCTTTTTTCTCCCCCTCATCAGAACGCGCAACATTCGGAGAATCTAGTTGCATATTTTGTACCCCCCGTTTCCAGCAGCATGTCGTCCGCGGCGGTCGCTGCCTCGCGCAGGCAGTCGTGTTATTTGTGCGATCTGCCCCGCATGCCGTGGGCGATGATCTGGGATTTTACCGAGCCCGTGTGCCGCGGATGCGTCAACTATGAAGGAGCGGACCGGATCGAGTTCGTGATCGAGACCGCGCGGCAGCTGTGAAGAGGGGAGGGATTATTGGAGGGAGGGTAGATGGGAAGGGTTGGGTTGGCGGGGCGGGGAAGGACAGCACATGAAACCACACGGAACCGGGCTCGCGTGCTCCGCAGCCGCTTGATCGCTACCCGCTCGCGTCGGACAGACCCCCCAGACTGGGTCCGGAGTACCAGGGGGGGCGACAAGCGAACGGGATCCCGGTGCCGAACGGGTTTTCAAAGCCCGACGAGCCTCCGGAGCTGAATCGCCAGAGCCCGAACCCGCGTCGGGCCGGCGCCGTGCCTCCGAACCTGGTTCCGCTGGTCAACGGGAGCATGCATGCGCTCAACGGGAGATCCGTGCAGATGGGGATCCACCCGGTTGCGTTAACGGCGGAGCATGTGAGCAAACGCGCGGAAGACATGAAGGACAAACACCGCGCCGACAGCATGAGCGACGCGAGCGACGGACACAAGGACTGGACGCAGAAGGGCAAGACGGTGCGGGAGCTGATGACGCTGAACAGCCTCGACTCCCGGTTCAAGAAGGAGCACGCGCCGCTGGCGCACAGAATGGGATATGAGAGCAGCTCCAGTGCCTTAAAAACAGGTACCGAGCGATGCTTTCAAGAGGAGTGTTGATCTAAATGCATCTTAGTGCATGCATGTAGACTTTAAAATAAAGTGAAGCATCAGAAAATATATTTTGCATCATCTGAAAGCTGAATAAATAATCTCTCCATTGATGTATGGTTTGTTAGGAGGACAATATTTGTCTGAGATACAACTATTTGAAAATCTGGAATCTGAGGGAGCAAAAAAATCTAAATATTGAGAAAATCATCTTTTAAATTTGTTCAAATGAATTTCTTAGCAATGCATATATTACTAATCAAAAATTAAGTTTTTTTTATATTTACAGTAGGAAATTTACAAAATATCTTCATGGAACATGATCTTTACTTAATATCCGAATGATTTTTGGCATAAAAGAAAAAAATTTATATTTTTTGACCCATACAATGTATTGTTGTCTATTGCTACAAATATACCTGTGCTACTGATGACTGCTTCTGTGCTGCAGGGACACATTGGCTGTAAATATTATTATATGATGCTTCACTTTATTTCAAAGACTACATCCGTGCGTCTAAAATGTTATTTTATACATAACTAGTCAACATTTAGAGTTACCTGCCATACAAAAATGACTGTGAAGCATATTTTATTAAGATTGTACTGTTTTTAATGTAAATAGACAACGGTTTTATTCAGAGGTGTGTTTAACTCAATAATTAAAAAATGTAACACCTGAATGTATTTTAGAGTTTTGGTCTATTGTAGATTTGAAATGTCTTTAATAACTTTTTGTTAATTGTATACCTTGTGTTAGTTATTCTGAGGTCACCATGAAAATAGCCTTGATGCTGGCATAGCCTTAAAAACTGAAGAAATAACATTTAGAATAGTTTAAACCATCCGAGCATGCTTTTGAACTTTAGATTTCGTCTCCACATTCTTATTTTTTAACTGTTCAATCTTTGTAAAAATAAAACTGTAAAAACATCAAAACATAATTTTAAACTCTAGGTTTTTTGTCTGGAGTTCAATCTTTAAAATAATTTGAGATGTCAAAACATGCTCCAGATTATTCACAGGCGTATTTATACATGCATTCCCCATTAAAACACCAGAGCATGCTTTCAAAGCCCAGTTTTTATGTGCACTATGTGCTTTTTTTTAATTTTTTTTTTTTTACTGGATTTAATATTTAATTAATTTGAGATGTCAAAGCATGCTTTAAAACTCTGTATTATTTTAATTTACACATGCATTTGTGTTTAAAACATCAGATCATGTTTTCAAACTCTACATACTGTGTCACCGTTTTAAACTAGAATGAATCTTTAGAATAATTTGAGGTGCCAAAACATATGCATTTGTGTTTAAATCTGTTTAAACCATCCGAGCATGTTTTCAAACTCTAGATCATGCATCTTGATTCCGTTTCAAGTTTATTATGTTGTACCTGCATTCTTCAAAGCATGCTTTAAACTCTCTAGATCATGCATTCGTAATGTTTGGAAGCATAACAGATGCACTTCGCTGCCATTTCTTCATCCGGTGCTCAGTGCATGGCACATTTTGTCTGGAGCCAGAAAATAGTGCCAACAGCAGGTCATGCACGAAGCGCTGAACTAGCAAAGGGCTGTTTTGTCAAGTATTGCGTCTCTAAAGCCTGGAATACACTGCATGATTTTTTGCCCCGATTTTCCACTGATTTACAATCTGGAGAAGTTGACACTAGTTGACACAACTCTGCAGATTTGAGTTGACAGATTCAATGGAAAATCGCGTAGTGTATGATGGTCACATACTCCGATTTTTTTAGGCTTCAGACTTTGATTCCATCCAGTCGGAGGAGATCAAACATGTTTGATATTCTCAGCAGATTTTAGAACACACGTTGTTTTCATCTGTCAGTCGTCTCCTAGCAACAAGGCGCATGTTTCTGCGTGAGGTTGGTTGTGGATTGATGATGACTTCAAATTGTGCTAGTGTATCATCCTCAGTCGTGTAGTGTATGATGGCTAGTTTTCCTCTGTCACTATTTACAAAGTCAGTGAAGTATATCATGCCCAGTGTTTTAAAAATCTGTTCAGATTTTAAAGTTGTGTAGTGTATTCCAGCCTTGAAGAATAAGTCCACTTCCAGAATAAAAAATTCACCCCCGTGTCATCCAAGATGTTCATGTCTTTCTTTCTACAGTTGCAAAGAATTTAAGTTTTTTTTGAGGAAAGCATTCCAGGATTTTCCTCCGGATAGTGGGCTTCAGTGGTGCTCAACGGATTGAAGGTTAAAAATGCACTTTCAGTGCAGCTTCGAAGAGCTCTACACAATCCCAGCAGAGGAATAAGGGTCTTATCTAGCAAAACGATCATCCATTTTCTGAAAAAAAAAATTAATATTTAGCCACTTTTTAACAACAGATGCTCGGGTTGTTCCAGCTCTGTGATCCTGTTGGAAAGGTCACGTGCGGTTAGTTCTTCGTCTTTGTATTTCATTTAAAAACGCCATCTTATTTTTTTTTCTCCAACTTTAAAATCATCCAACATAGTTGTTATGCAGTTTCTGTAAAGTGCATTTGACTCTTTTTGCATGTTTGCTTTGTGAAGACTGGGTCGGTACTTCCGTCTACATTTGACCTTCCCAACATCACCTAATAAAGATACGCATCGCAGAGCTAATGCTAGCCCAGCATTTGTGGTTCAAAAATGTATATATATTTATTTTTTCTAAGAAAGCGAATGATCGCTACATAAGGCCCTTATTCTTCTGCTGAGATTGTGTTTGAAACTACATTTTGGACCTTGAAATCGCTGGCCACCACTGAAGTCCACTATATGGAGAAAAATCCTGGAATGTTTTCATCAAAAAAACTTAGTTTCTTTGTGACTGAAGAAAGAAAGACATGAACATCTTAGATGACATGGGGGTCATCCCCCCTAAAAATATCATAACAAACCATTATATTGTAATAATACAATGGACATATACTTAAAATAATTGTGTAAGTAGTAAAAAATATAACCGCCAGAGTTATTAAAAAAAGCCCCCCTCCCTTGCCTCACAGTGGTTTGGTCCACTGCCTGCTTTCCCCCTTTAATTCTACATGGCTTTCTAAACATGCGGTTTTGATGTAAACGAGATCTTGCAATATTTTTAATGAACAACGCAGCAGCGCCACATCTAGTGGCTTCAACTGGATATCCTAAAAAACATTATAATGCAACGACACTTACATCGTCATCGCATCTCGTGCGCCACTGACAAGGCTGCCTCCTTAATGCACACCTAAAATTCGAATGCAACGTTTTTGCATTCGAATGTGGATTTTTATTTGAAATTCGACGAATATTTGAAATTCGAATTTTTTTTTGACAGCCCTATCACCCACTACAGCTAACACGGCGATAAGCCTGTGTGTGAACTGATATTAGGCTAATATACCGATGTGTTGGGTTCTGCTAAATATGATGGCAGATCAGTGGGCTTGCTGCGGTTTAATATCTAACGTTAAATACGAGGCATCCTCAGTCCCAGACGAAACCTAAAATACTGTGTGGAAGACGCAAAATAATTTAATAGTTATGAACTGAACTCATATTTAAACACGTCTCCATGCCATGTACACATATCTATTCTTACAAGTACAATTTTGGCTGTATTATTTGTGTCCCCTTCAGAAACTGCTCTTGAGAAATTTTATGTTTATTGTCCCTCCCTACTGTTAGATGAAATTTACGCCCTTGCATGGGGGTGAGCAAATTATCAGGAAGTTTTTACTCTGAAAGTGAACTTATCTTTTAAGTGTTTATCTCTCTCTCTCTCTCTCTCTCTCCCGGCAGATCGCGGGAAGCACTCTCGGGGCATTAAAAGGAAACCCTCTCCCGAGCCGGACGGGGAAAGCAGCGCCGCCAAGCTTAACGGCGAGAATCAGCCGTGGTTGCCGTCTCCGTCCGAGGTGCTCAAGATGCCCTTGGGATTCGCCACCGCTCCTCCCTCCACGATCTCCCCGCATTCGCGCACTACCCCGCCAGAGGCGTCCACCGCCGCACAAAACGGCCAGTCGCCGATGGCCGCGCTAATTTTGGCCGCGGACAACGCTGGAACCGGCTCGCCTAAAGACACCGGAAACCAGGTGCACTCCACGACCGCGGGACAGCGGAACAGCGGAAGCCCACAGTCGCCCTCGACTGGACAGAGGCGGCTCACGCTGGGAACGTCGGGAACGGCGACCGTGCACATCCCAGGCATGGACCCGCAGGCCGGGCATCCGCAGAGCATTCCTGATTCCTCTATGCCGCCCGGAAGCGTGCCGTTGTGCTGCACCCTGTGCCACGAGCGCCTCGAGGACACACATTTCGTCCAGTGCCCGTCGGTGCCTTCGCACAAGTTCTGTTTCCCGTGTTCCCGCGAGAGCATCAAACAGCAGGGGGCGACGGGAGAGGTTTACTGCCCGAGTGGCGAGAAATGCCCGCTCGTTGGATCCAACGTACCCTGGGCGTTCATGCAGGGCGAAATAGCCACGATTTTGGCTGGGGACGTAAAGGTTAAAAAGGAGCGGGACCCTTGATTAATTTTTTTTTTTTTTTTTTTTTTTTGTATTTTTTTTTTTTTTTTTTTTGCGAATAATATCCCCCAGGTTAAAAAAAAGTACACTTCCATAATGTACTCGTCAAACGATTAATCGTGATTAATCGCATCCAAGATGAAGGTTTCTGTTTATATAATATATGTGTGTGTACTGTGTATATTTATTATGTGTATATATAAATACAAAAACATGCATGTATATATTTAAGAAAAATATATTGTTTATATATAAAAATAATATATTTATATATAATATAAGAATATATCAATGTATATACATGTAAATATTTTTGAAATATATACTGTATGTGTGTATTTATATATACAAAATAAATATACACAGTACACATACATATATTATGTAAACAAAGCATTTATTTTGGATGCGAATAATCGCGATTAATCATTTGACAGCAGTGTTCTTAAAGTGCTCTATTTTCACTCCCTAATTTTGTATTTAATGTACTAAAAGTGAATCTTTAGTACTTTTTTTAAGTGTACAACTAAGTGTACTCAACTGTGCTATTTTGGGACATCATGAATGTAAACAAATGTGCTTTTAACATACTTTAATACATTAGTATACTTAAGTGTACTACAAGTGGTGACTAAATACATTTTTAAATAGAGATAGTATGTTAAAAGTGCATTTCATTGTCTCCCAAAATAGCACAGTTGAGTACACTTAGCCGATCTTAAGTACTAAAGAATAATTTTTAGTATATTAAGTACAAAATTAGTGCGTGAAAATAGACCACTTTAAGTATATTATGGAAGTGTACTTATTTTTATTTTTTTGGACCCAGGCCACCAATCGTATTGCATACCATCCAAACGTGAACTATCCGGACATGTACATATTGAACTTAAGGGAACTGTACACTTGGTAAAAATGGCTGTATAATTTTTTTTTGATTTTCCCTTTTTTGAATACATTGTGTTTCTATACTTTTCCGAAGCCCCCCCCCCCTTCAGTGGTTGTTCAGAGCGAACGCTCGGTGTACTAGTAGACCTGGTGGCAGTCCATGTTTAAACACAGAATGTGACTAATACTCTTTAAGCACTTGGCAAGAACTGAAACGCTTTTAGCTGTATTGTATGCACTTGTTTAAAAATTGCCAAATACAATTTCTGACCTTGTAATAACAATCTGACGTGTCTGTGGTTGGCTTATTGTCTGCCCTCGCTGAATCATGCAACGCGGATGATGCAACGACCTCAATGAGTGCGAAAAGGGAACTGAAAAAACACAAGCAGCAGCTCGGGGAGATTTTGTCCTGGTGCATGCTGGGAGTTCATCGCCTCAATAATGGTAACTGATATCATGAATGCTTGCAAAGCTAAAGTAACCAGAGAATGCTTGAATTTGGAAGAATATCTCCTCTAGCACGCAGGCTGTGACTTGTATCGCACATTGTTTTCAGACTCCATGTGGAGTAACCTAACGCTGCGTGCAAGACGACTCTCCGCGTCTATTTTTACTCCGATTCTGTGTGTTGAGGAGCTCGTAAACAATCTTTCCTTTGGCCTTTTTTGGTGGATAAAGACATTAAACATTACGGCTGCGTTAGGATGACATGCTCTCCAGGTGCAGATGAGGCATTTTAGCATCTAAAAAGGCTAGTTCATGCTTCTAAAATACATTTATGGGTAACTTAGTTAACATAAATTAACAACAAAATACTTCTAAAGCATTTATTAATCGTAGTTTAATTTTAATTTATTTATATAATTTTATGAACTAACAATGAACAGGTGTCTTTTCATTAACTGACATTTAAAAAAAATATGCATAAATATTTTATTGCTCATTGTGAGTTAATGCATTAAGTTATGTTAACTAATGGAAACACTCGAGCTTGTTGTTTTCTAGTCTTGCACTAATCGGCTTTTGTTAGATTTAATTAAACTGAACTGTTCAAATGCATTAATTATGGTGCAGGCTTAAAATTATCTGAGGCGCGCTGTAGCATATGCTTAATAAAATGTGGCGTATCACGTGGTCGCTGTGCTGGAATTCCTGAGTCACGCTCGATCGCCCTCCTCTCTCTTCACGGTTCACACAGCACTCAAATGAATGGAGATCTGTCCTTGCACAGGTCACATGTATTCCAGTTAACCCTTTCACCACCGCCATGACCTGGAAAACAGATTTGGCTTCCAACTTTTTCAGTTTTTAGCCATTGAATATCTTGAAATTTAATGTTTTTTTAGTGCATATGTGTCCCTGCAGAAAGAAGTCTTTATTATGTGTGTTGTATTTGTAGCAATAGCCAACAATACATTGCATGAGTCAAAATGATCCATTTCTCTTTTATGCCAAAAATCATTAGGATATTAAGTAAAGATCATGTTCCATGAAGATATTTAGTAAATTTCCTAAAGTAAATATATCAAAACTTAATTTTTGATTAGTAATATGCATTGCTAAGAATTCATTTGAACAACTTTAAAGATGATTTTCTCCATATTTAGATTTTTTTGCACCCTCAGATTCCAGATTTTCAAATAGTTGTATCTCAGACAAATATTGTCCTCCTAACAAACCACACATCAATGGAGAGATTATTTATCAGCTTTCAGATGATGCATAAATCTCAATTTCAAAAAATTGACACTTAAGACTGGTTTTGTGGTCCAGGGTCACATATTTGTTTTTAGCCAATTAAAATGCATTGACAAGCATGCATTGCAAAATACGTCACCTTAACACTCTGGCAACAAGCAGGTTTTTGTATCCAAATCAAAAGCAAACATTGATCATATGATTCAGATGGTATGAGCTGCGGTCGCCTGGAGGATTCCAGCCATGCCAACACGTTTTTTCAGCATTCGTCGAAACTCAACACCCCGAGGGGGAAAAGACTATCGTCAGAGATGAATCGCTCAACTCCAGTTACACTACAGCTCTTTCTGTCTTTTGTTTGCGCAGCTGGTTAGCGTCACATGGATGTTTTCAGCCGTCACACAAATTTCACAATTTACCTTTGAGATTTTTGTTGTCATCTTATATAAGATCATTTTGTTATGTTTTACTCAAAAGCATACATGCATCCAAAAATCCATGCAATGCAAGTGTGGTTGTTTAGATGGTTGTTGTAAACTAATTGAACCAATGAGCATTATGACATGTTTTTGCATTGACATAAAAGGTAACACTAAGCCACTTGAAATTCAGGTTAGGATGGTGCATGGGTGCATTTTCAAAACAAAAGTACTTTGGATTTAGTTGTAGATGGATTTAAACGTAGATGGTCTATGCAATAGCATTTTTTCACCTTAAGTATAATTGATTTGATGAATATATAATCATTTACAAACTTTGCAAAGCTGTGTTCAGAACTACTCAAACCTCACAACAGAGACTTTTTGAGTTTGGAGTGCGTTCACCTCGCAGTACTTGTTTAGGGTTGGGTTGGTTTGTTTAGACTAAGATGCTTGATTCCAGATTAACAAGGAACAGAATCTCAGGGATACAGCGAGGAGTCAGTCTTTGGAAGTAAAAACCCTTTGAGAAATTGATTTTAAACAATATACTCTTTATTGGGTGATGCCTTTAAAGAAGCATCTTGGTTCTCCAAAGAACCTTTCATGCAACAGTTCATAAAAGAGCCAATAAATAGCTTTTTAATAATCAGAAGATCTTTTTTCAACTTTTTGTGCAATGGAAAGGTTTAAGGTTCTTCATGGAACCATTGATGCCAATAAAGAAGCTTTATTTTTACAAGCGTAACATATAAACCTTTTAAGAAAGACCTTTTGTTATATAACTAAAATATTTAGTTTGTATACCTACAACTATTGACAAAGCTATTTATGGTCCCAGCTAAAAATAAAAAAATGTTCTCAGAACATCCAGTTTTTCAAAATGTTTTTAAAAAGTTTTTTTTCTTGTTATTTATTTTACAAACGTTTTGAATGTTCTCTTAACATTTTGAAACAAGTTGTAAAGTTTAAAAAACACTTAAAACATTGATAACACTTTTTGCGTTGCCCTTGTTACACATTGCATGTACTTACTATTATAACAACAATAAATGATGTATAACTACATGCAAGTAACCCTAAACCAAACCCTAATCCTAACCATAACCATATAGTAAGTACATGTAGTTAATTAATATTACTGAGTACTTAAGTGTATAATTACACTGTAACAAGGACAGCTTAAAATAAAGTGTAACCAAAACATCCAACTAAAATGTTTCAGGAAAAAGGTTCCAAGAACAATTTAAGAATGTTACTAAAAAATGTTTTCTTGTTCATATGAACGTTAATAAAACATTACGGGAACACACATTTTGAAACAAGTAGTAACGTTTAAAAAAAAATTAATTAATGAACGTCCAACTAAAAACGTTTCAGAAAAATGTTCCTTGAGCAATGTATAAATGTTTCGAGAATGTTATTTAAAACATTTTTTCTTGTTTATGTGAACGTTCTTTTTTTATTTTTATTTTATTTTACAATCATTAAGGAAACATTATGTTTTCTGGACATTTTCAAATAAGTAGTAATGTTTAAAAAAAACATTAGACAAACATTTCATAAACAATGTATGAATAACATTTAACATCCAAGACCAGATAAATTACATTCTATTAACGTTAAAGAAAGAACATTGTCAGAAACATTTCTTGCTGAGTTGTGATTCGATTACATCATTTTCAGTGCATCGTGGAATCAACAGTCCCTCCCTTTATAAAAGTCAAAACACCTTTGTTTTTTTTATGACTTCCAGTTCTTATTTGCATAAAATGTTGTAATTCAACACTAAACTGGTTGGTCTAGTTCATGGCTTAGAACTATTTACTAAAGATTTCTATGTAATCCTTCAACAAGAGAAAGACTTCCGAAATTGAAGCCGGCGTTCACATAAAGTCTGCAGAGTGAACACGTCTGATGTGTGCCACGTCAGCAGTTTTGGCCATTTGGCCTGAGGGTTTGTGGTGTGTTACACGAACACACACACATGCACAGGAGGGAAACGCAAAAAGCCAAACACCCCAGATCACATTCCTGGGCCCCTGTGCTGACAAAAAAAAAAAAAAAACAGAAAGCGGAGAATGCATGGGGAGCGAACGAGGCGGATATTTCCAGCAGTTGCTCTCACTATAATTAGACAGAATACAGGCGAGCCTTCACGGCCATCAATCACACACACTGCAACACCAAGAAAGGAACTCGTGTCCCGGTGACTGCAGGCCTTTATCTGGAGGAAAGCTTTTTATGTCGCACCAAATATAGCGATCACACACGCTCTGAACCTGGGACGTGTCACGAAAGGGCGCATTCGTCGCCTGGTTACCTGCAGGGAGAGCAAACAGAGGATGTGTGACGTGCCACGTCAGTCTGTGAGCAACACACACATGTCCACTGACCCAAAACTGCTGCTGAGTATGAATGGTGGGGTGGGGGAGATGGACGGGCGACAAACAGAAATCGAGTCACTAAATCAGTGCTGACAATTACTGCATATAGAAGCAGAGTAAATCTGCCTTAAAATTCATAAAATTAGTATTTTTAACTCTTGTGTGACCTTATAGACATTTTTGTCCCTTTCAATTTTTTTTTTTTTTTATCATTTTGTCTGTGTTAATGCCAACTGCATAAATTTTGGCTTTATATTGGAACTTTAATATTTCACCCTCATTTCCTTTAATAAATCTATTATGAATTAGATTGAAAAGTGACCGTAAAATGATTTGATGTGTTACGTTAGTATTTGTTAATTACTCTACAAAGTAACAAACCCCTTTGTTTACTTCTGTGTGTTGCTTGGCAACCACTTTGTTGCAACCACAACTGTTTCTTAAGGAACTACATTGTTTGGTGGAAGAATACTTTTTTTATTTAAATTTTGTGAAACCATGCTGCGAATATGGAATAACCGTTTTATAAAAGCAATAAGTCCTGTGAAGCTGTGGTTTACAGTGAATTTATAACAGCTAAAGGGTTTTTTGTCACTCCTCTTCGTGTCGTGCCTAACAACGCCCCTTAGCTGTTATAAATTCACTGTAAACCACAGCTTCTTGGGGCTTATTGTTTTATTTTACACTTCAAAAAATAGTTTGAATATAAATTTTGTGTTCAACATGTTTTGTAAAATATATATTGTGTATAAAAAAATTGCTCATAAATCATTTTCATAAACTTAAACCTCTATAACTTTTTTTGATTAAAATTTTTTACAACTTTTTTAACTTCATCAGTAATCTGTCAAGAGTCTTCTTTAAAATTATACCAAGTCTGTACTCCCAAACTTAAAATTTTCATGACAGTTTTTGAACATGGACATTTTTGTCCTCTATGAACCTATTTGTAACTTTTTTTAATTGATGGACAAGGGTTAATGTCTACACTTACTGTAGACTTACTGTTATTTATATTCCCAGTTTACAAAAATACATTCTAATAAGGTTTTGATAATGTTCCTGATAAGTTATTGAAATGTTATTTTTGAATGTTCTTAAAGTTTTCTAAAAATGTTTTTCTTTCTAAAAAAAACACTAAGGGGATTATTCCATATTTTCCATTTTTCAAACATTATGGGAACGTTACTTTTAAATGTTTTCTCAAAGTTTTGAAACAAGTAGTAACGTTTAGAAAACAGACAACGTCCAACTAAAATGTTTCATTAACAATGTATAAATAACATTTTGAGAACATTATTGAAGACCATATAATATTAGTATTTTAAGTTTGTTTGATGTTATATGCCTACACTTAATATATTTACTTTACTTAAACTTTACTACTTACTTTACTGTACTTAAAACAGTATTTACAGTATACTTCCAGCTAACAAAAATACATTCTAATAATGTTTTGACAATGCTCCTGATAATTTATGGAAAAGTTATTTCTGAGTGTTTACCTTTCTTCAAAGGTAACGTTCCATTTTACAAACATTTTGGGAACGTTACTTTTAAAGGTTTTCTCAATGTTTTGATACAAGTAGCAACGTTTAGGAAACATTAGAGAACGCTGAACTAAAGTGTTTCAAAAAAACGTTTCATGAATGATGAGAATATCATTGAAGACCACATAATATTAGTATTTTACATTTTTTTGATGTTACATGCATATGCTTAAAATATTTTGATTTTGTACTTAAAACTGTCGACTTGCCGTTATTTATGTTCAAATGACGTTTTAATAACATTCCCATTAAATTATGGAAACAATACTTCTGAATGTTCTCAGAACAACGTTAGCAATAATTTTGAATGTTTTTTGATTATTTTTTTTTTTTTTTTAGGTTTTTTCTTGTTTATGGTAATGTTACTTTTGAATGTTTCATTTGAATGAATTTCGAATGAATCATTTAGAAAACATCAGACAACGTCCAACTAAAACGAACGTTACTTTTAAACGTTACTTTCGAATGCTCTATGGATGTTTTGAAACTATAACGTTCACATCGAATGCTTGTTTATGCGAATGTAAGCAGGAACATTAAGAACACATTTTTTCATTTCATGAACATTATGGGAACGTTAATTTTGAATGTTCTCTTAACGTTCTGAAACAAGTAACGTTTAAAATAACCAACTAAAATGTTTTCCGAAAAAAAACAAAAAACGTTTAATGAACAATGAATAACTATAAATAACGTTCAACGTTACATAAAAATTCATGCAATACAAGTCTTAACGATTGAAAAATCGCTGAAAAATGTTTTCGTTAAAAGACCAAAACGGCTACATATTAATTGAACCAATGAACGTTATGAAATGCAAAAATCAAAATCGAGTTTTTGGTTCATAACTATTGTTTCTTAGTTTAGAAAATGTTAGATTTTAAAAAATTTGGTGAAATAGCTAACTATTTTGTTTTTTGTGAAAGCCAGTCTGAAACCCTCAGAGATGGACTGAATTAATGAATGTTATGGAAGTATGTGGGTTACTGAGAGTTTTTGGATGGTGATATTTTAGGCTTGAATTGAGAATAACCAATCAAACGCCCAGACTGAGCCAAAACATGAAACGGGCCTCCAATAATTCTAGCAGCATAATTAATCAAAGACTTCGGCTTATAAGATATGCCTTATGTAGTTTCGTCTCTACATGTGGCTGTCTCGCCTTTTACAAACCCAAACTTTTTTTTTACGTCAAGTTCAGAGAGATCGTGTGAAATCTTTCCCATGTGATTTTGGCCTGGCATCTTTTATAAGGAAATCCTCTCTTAATTATTCGGCAGTGAAATGACAGTTTTCCTCTGAGCGCTGCGTCTAAAGAGGCCAGTTTCGGGAGGGGGACTGAAATATTATTCCAGAGCGTTTTCAACTCCGGCCTCATTCTCCTGAGTCGTGTGGCAACTTTGAACATGGTGTCCCATTACAGGAAGCCAGATCTCACAGATTGACCCTTTAAAGTTGATCTCTCATATCCTTCCTTTTTGTTAAGATGCCTTTCAAGGAGACAGCCGTGTTTTGGTGCAGATGACATTGGGCTTCTTGTACACGATTTAGAGGGTTGTTGTCTGTCTCAGATTGTGTTAAACGAAAGCTTTGCAGTGAAATATCCCAGGCGACAAATTTAGGTTATAAAAACGTTGTGTGAACGTTGTTTTTAAATGTTACTAAAAAGTAAATTTTTATTGTGATTATAATGTTATTTAAAAGTTACAAAAACTCTAACTTTATACTAACTAACTTTTAACCTTTTCACTTCAAATTTGGTATTTGAACATTTAGTAAATCCCGTTTTCTTATCGCGATTAGAATGCTATTTAAAAACTTACAAAACTTTTTCTTTACAACATATACTGACTTTACTATATATATATATATATGACGTTATTTTAACTTTTATTTTTAATGTTCAAAGAAATGTCCAGTTTTATCATCAATGGAATCTTACTAACGTTACTATTTAACGTTACTAAAACATTTCGTAATATTCTCGGAATATGTCCATTTTCCGATTGTAATTAGAATGTTATTTATAAGTCACAAAACATATCTTACCACATTCTACTAACTTTTTCACCCGAAATAAAATCTTATTTGAAAGTTTATTTTTAAAATTCTAAAAATATTCAAATGTCCAGTTTTCTTGTTGTGACTATAACGTTCTTTAAAGGTTGCAACAATGTTACTTATAATGTTCTATTAGCTTTTAGACCCAAAATATAACGTTTATTTTTCATATTCTAAAAACGTTAAAATGTTGTGACATATTATAACATAATTAAAAAAATTATGAAACATATCTTACAATGTTGTATTAACTTTATATGCAACCCCATTTTTTTTTTTTTTCAAATCTACGAACGTTTTCTCTCAATATTATGAGAACATA